>NC_134483.1:308503465-308563465 GCF_040206685.1 Ascaphus truei | reverse complement strand
CTCTCTCACCCTCTCTCTCTCACCCTCTCTGTCTCTCTCACCCTCTCTGTCTCTCTCACCCTCTGTCTCTCTCACCCTCTGTCTCTCTCACCCTCTGTCTCTCTCACCCTCTGTCTCTCTCACCCTCTGTCTCTCTCACCCTCTGTCTCTCTCACCCTCTCTCTCTCACCCTCTCTCTCTCTCTCACCTCTCTCTCTCTCTCTCTCACCCTCTCTGTCTCTCTCACCCTCTCTGTCTCTCTCACCCTCTGTCTCTCTCACCCTCTGTCTCTCTCACCCTCTCTCTCTCTCACCCTCTCTGTCTCTCTCTCTCACCCTCTCTCTCTCACCCTGTCTCTGTCTCTCTCACTCTCTCTCTGTCTCTCTCACCCTCTCTCTGTCTCTCTCACCCTCTCTCTGTCTCTCTCACCCTCTGTCTCTCTCACCCTCTCTCTCTCACCCTCTCTCTCACCCTCTCTCTCTCTCACCCTCTCTCTCTTTGTCTCTCTCACCCTCTCTCTGTATCTCTCACCCTCTCTATTTCTCTTTGTCTCTCTCTCTCTGTCTCTCTCACCCTCTCTGTCTCTCTGTCTCTCTCACCCTCTCTGTGTCTCTGTCTCTCTCACCCTCTCTGTCTCTCTCTGTCTCTCTCACTCTCTCTCTCACCCTCTCTGTCTCTCTCACCCTCTCTGTCTCTCTCTGTCTCTCTCACTCTCTCTCTCTCACCTTCTCTGTCTCTCTCACCCTCTCTGTCTCTCTCACCCTCTCTGTCTCTCTCTGTCTCTCTCACTCTCTCTCTCTCTCTCTCTCACCCTCTCTCTCTCTCACCCTCTCTCTGTCTCTCTCACCCTCTCTGTCTCTCTCACCCTCTCTGTCTCTCTCTGTCTCTCTCACCCTCTCTCTCTTACCCTCTCTCTCTCACCCTCTCTCTCTGTCTCTCTCACCCTCATTCTCTCTCTCTGTCTCTTTCTCACCCTCTCTCTCTCTCTGTCTCTCTCACCCTCTCTCTCTCTGTCTGCCTCTCTCACTCTCTCTTTGTCTGTCTCTCTCATCCTCTCTCTCTCTCTGTCTGCCTCTCTCACTCTCTGTCTGTCTCTCTCACCCTCTCTCTCTCTGTCTCTCTCACCCTCTCTCTCTCTGTCTCTCTCATCCTCTCTCTCTCTGTCTCTCTCACCCTCTGTCTCTCTCACCCTCTCTCTCTGTCTCTCTCACCCTCTCTCTCTCTGTCTCTCTCACCCTCCCTGTCTTATCTTAACTGCCGTATACCTACACCGACGTAACCTACACTTCTTTCTTCCAGATCTGACTCAAGCTTCACACGGGAGACATCGGAATACAGGTAGGGAACACCTCCCCTCCAGTATAGTACCTTGAGGGACGGCAGATCAGGTAAGATCCCAGGCGGGATTGCGGCTTTAGAAATTGTGAAGAGGCGGCATCCTGACACTGGTTAATGGGTTCAGAATCATTCACATCTGGGTTTTTTTTGTTCGATTAGTGAGGTCAACACACACACACACACACACACACACACACACACACACACACACACACACACACACACACACACACACACACACACACACACACACACACACACACACACACACACACACATACACACACACACACACACACACACACCACTATGTAACAAGGCCTAATGGTAGTAAAGTATAAATGTACTACAATAAATAAACTGTTATGTAAAAAATAAAAATATCCCGGTTTTTCATTTTCAAAATCTGGTCACCCTATAAATATAGGAAGCCATATTGGCTCTGGATCAAAATAATGAATATGTGCCAGACGGTTTTAATAAACCACTGGTACTGTTGCGACACAGTGATCCTAATGCGAACCTGTGTAATAGGTGATTAGAACAGGTGTGTCTGGGTAAGTACTGAGATTGCAGGTCACAGTGTTATATTATATCTGTGATAGATGTGACCCAACTGATGAACATATAAACAAATATACTATGTACATCAGTGTTGGTATTGCTTATTCAGCTACGCTTCTCTATGATAATATGTGTGCCCCTATCAGTGACACATGACCTAAGGTAACCCTCTGATATTGTACTCCTGGGGTGTGTGGACCTATATTAACCTGCGTGGCTATAGTCAGAGAATAATGTCCTGACTAATGTTGTAACATTAGGTCAATATCCCAGTGTGGGAGACACTGATAGTAGGGGCAAGTTGGTAACTCTTTAATAAATAAATAAACAGAGAGCTGCGTGATGGTAGAAGCTGAAGGGAACCTCACAGATGTACAGCAGCACACCAACGCGTCAGAGCAGCTATGGTGTACTGCAGGTGAGGTTGCTCAATACTTTATTTCCAGAACACTATCCCTAAAACCACCTTAAAGAGGCTAACAGTGACCGTCGGGGCACTTATAGCCTATGTACAGCTGCACTCGCAGACTACCGCATTAGCTCGCGGTTACAAGGATACATGCGGAGGCAGTCCTGATCTGCGCGTCATGTGTATACAGAGAGCCGACGCGCGCGTTTCGCGAGGGGCTTTTTCAAGGCAAATAGTTAGTATTAGTACTTACCCGGACACACCTGTTCTAATCACCTATTACACAGGTTCGCATTAGGATCACTGTGTCGCAACAGTACCAGTGGTTTATCAAAACCGTCTGGCACATATTAATTATTTTGATCCAGAGCCAATATGGCTTCCTATATTTAGGATCAACTCACCTTCAGTATGTCGTTGGACTAATATTTTATAATTGTTGTTTAATAAAGATTATGTTTTTAATTCAATCACTAATCCCCAGAGTGTGAACCTGAGTGCTACATTGGGTCCTTTCTCTCTTATATCCACTACACCTTATAAGAAAGTATATAGATTAAACACCACTCTAATAGTGTAATGAAGATAAAATATGACTGTGGTGCATGGGAACCTGGAGGGACCCTATACCATCCTCAAAGACAATATATAACATAAAAGGAGGGTACCCAGCACTCAAACAAAATAATGAAAGAAAGCTGAAATGTCAAAAAGAGATTTTACTAGAATATAGCAACAAAATATCAGGGCATGTAGCGTCTACTGTGCTGTTACTCAGAGTCGTGTAAATAGCAAAAAGTCAGTTTACAGATATAGTACAAATATACAATTGATGTGCAAAAAGTGGAATAGGAGAACAAACGGTAAGGGAAGGGAATGAAGGAGGAAACGGCAAGGGAAAAGGTGGGGAGGTAACAAGACAAAAATAAGGGGGGCAATGTTTCGGGGCATAATGCCTCTTCTTCTGGCCTATTACCCAAGATCACATCAATCAACTGTACTTCCCTTATGTCCTATAAGGACAGTGTCTACCAACAAGTAAAACATGCAATGGCTTTGCCCCCCTTATCTTTGTGATTATGAGGGGTTTTGTCCCTTTTTTACTCACACTAACTTACTTTGTGCACTGTATAAGACAAATTGAAGTAGTCCTAGTTAAAAATGTGCATATCACTTGCAGATTGTTTTTTTTTTTTTAAAGCATTTAAAAAAAAATATGAGTGCTCTAGAATTCACTGAAAGTTGCCAGATAAATATGTTCTACTATTTTCAGCATAATGATGCAAACATTATGGTATACAGTATAAAGTTCCATGTGACCTGGGGGACAATTTAATTTGTAGCATCTGCTGTAAGAGAAATCTGAACAAAGAGGGCAGTACATTTTCAGGAGGATTTCCTCAGCATAATGAGTGAATTAAATTAGTGCTAACTGCTCTTCAAGTCAATGGCACGTAACGCTGATCAAGCTCTGTTATTCGTTATCGGAGCTTGGTTAAATGCCCCTCCTTGTCTCAGATCATTAGATATCTCCATTTATGATTTGCTATTATTATTATTTTTTTGCAAATCTGGCAAGCAACTAGAACGGTTCTTTTAAACACCATATAAAGGCAGTAAGATAATGCAATTAAAACAAATAAACAAAAACTCTTGATTGCAAATGTATGTGCAATTATAAATGCATTCATTTTGATAAACAATAACCCAGATGCAAGCAATTTCTACCACTTATAACATGATAGTCAGGGGACACATTTGTGCCAAAGTTTTACAATATTACCAGACATTTAGTAATAAAATCATTGCATATAACTAACTATGTGACTGTGTTTGGTATTACTAAGTCTTCAAAATGCCAAAAAAGTTATTCGATATTACTCAATGTAATCTTTTGCATTAAAGACAGCCAAACGGGCTTGCAGTAAGATCAATGTTTCCTTAATTATCCTTGAATTTTTGGCTTGGAACAATTTTCCTTTTCAAAAAGGATTTTATTCATGATATGTATTACACTTAAGAGAGGTACTGTTTTTCATCCATATGAGAAATAGGCATTAGACATCAATGGGTCTGATTAAATACCTCATATATCTAGTGGAATATTACAAATATTTTTCTTCATTCATCAGAACAGCATACTTATTTGCGTACTTGCAATTTAGAAAATCTATTATTTGATTACATCTTAATATAATACAAGTCATTTGTGTAACAAAACAATTCCGTTATCCTTTATTAGAGGATTATCCAATAGCTCAAATAAATGACGGTGGCAAAATAACCAAAAGTAGTGATGTAGCGGGTCCAAAAAATGACTGGGTACCCAACCGGGTAGTTTTGACTTACCTGCCTGCAGCTGGCAGGGGAGGGTATGGAGGACTGCGGAAGAGGGTAAGGAGGACCACGGCGACATCCTGGTGGCGGTGGGAGCAGCAGAAGACATCCTTCAGACGGTGGCAGCAGAGGACATAATTCTTCAGTTGGTGGCAGAAGGAGGATGGCATCCTTCACAGCTGGTGCCAGTGGGAGAAGAGGAATATTTGACCAGAGCCAGAGTGTTACTATTGGACAGCCGGGGAGGAGCGAGACTTCCGGTGCAGCTCCTCCCCGGCTGTCCAATAGTAATGCTCCTGCTCTGGTCACGTCCCCAATCCTCACTCCCAAATACCCACCCCAGCCCCCTGTGCCTCCTCTCCAATCCTTTGCCTTACTCACTCCCCTCCACTAGAACAAGCTCCTCCACCAAATTCCTTTTCCCCCCTCCCTAACTAACTTTATACTCTCTTGCCCCATCTGCCCCCTCGGATTCCCCTTCCCTCTCTGACTGTCTGTCTCTTCTCCTGTGACAGTTTCACATCTTGTGTTTTCTGTGAGTATATCCTGTTGTAGGGGTGCATCAGCAACCGAGCACTGTGGTTAGGGGTGCCCAAGGCAAAAAAGGTTGAAAACCACTGCTCTAGGGAATTATTATTTTTATTCTCCAACAGGTCATAACAAAGAAAAATTACATTAATGTCATCAAGTTAGAGCAAATCCAAAGAAGGATAGAATTTAAGTGACACTCAAAACTAAGTACAGGGAATTCTGTCCTTTCATAGGTATATTAATGGATGGTTTAACACATTAATTTCTGGAGGCACAGTTAGTTGAGCATTAGGGATACTTAAAATAACAAACCCTGATAGACCGTGAAATTTGCTGTTTATGTTAACAGTCAGAGTAGTTGAAGACCCTAGCTTTTTACTTCATCAAGGGACCATCTGAAATGTGTGTGAGTGCCTCGGAGCAACTTCCATTACTACTGTTTATGTTGAGCCTGCTTTACTTTAAAAAAAAAAAAAAAAACATTCACAATAATCATACTAAAACCTGGATTAGTACACTTGTACTGATCTGTGTTTAATGAATCATAGATAAGCATTTGAAGGGGCACACAAAGATGTGAACAACCTGACAACGTACTTATCTACCCTACAGAAATGTAATGAAACTTAAAGCAAACTATTTTCTTAGTTCCTTTAAAAAAATAAATGTAAAATAAGAAAATATTTTTTTCCATTAATTTCAGTTGGTACGCTAAAAAGTTCAAGGCATATTATTCATGTGTTTCTGCTGCCTATCACAAAGAATTCACAAAAAAAGCTTGTCATTTTAAACTAATGTCTCAGCTTTCATTGCCCTATCTATTTTTCATACAGTAAGAACTAGAGATGTGTGAACTTACCAAAATGGGTTTAGCAGTATCCTTTTTCAGGTTTTGGATAAAAAAATATTTCCGTGTTTTTGGCAAAACTAACCCCACCCGTAAAATTATTTGCAACTGAAAACAGGCACATTTCTGCAGTTTTTTTCACATCTCTAGTAATAACTGTTTGTATACTATACATTGGGACCATTACTGTGAATTATTCCTCATTCCATGTACTGTGGAGATTTTTTCTTTTCTATAGGGTTATAGAAGGTGTAAATGAAAGTAAAAGATGAAAATCAGACCTATAAGACTTCTCATATATTGTATGTGCAATAATATGGGAGACAGGACTTGCTAAATGCACTATATTTAAGCTATGGAAGAAAACATATGCTTTTCTTGGTAAAAGCATTATAGAATGAGCATAACAAAATTATATGTCCAATGGTTTTCTATACAACTTATCATTTATCATTATCATTTCAGTGTAGATTGGCTTTGTCTATTTTTCTTGTCTACCTAACTGTAACGTATAGGTTCACTGTGTTTCAGCCATTCTTCTACTTAGAAAAAATATTATTTGTGCCTTCTATGTATTTTTACTGTGCATTATATGTATACCCTACATGTAGTTGAAAGTATCTATAATATCCTATTCACATCCTTAAGACTATTTTTTTAAATATAACATAAGAAGATGTGCTTAAGACCACGGGAAATGCCACTGAAATGTTATTTTTATTTTATCTGTAAAAACAACATGACAATGATTATTTAATTGTAGCAATTTGTATTGTGCATATCCCCCTATGACAAGACCAGTGTGGAAAACTAATGGCCTTATTTTTCCTCCTCGGTACAAACTGAGGCTCTTTTGGGCAACCTTCCAGTTTTGTATTGATCTGTATCAACCACTTGTCTTCCAAATGAGTGTCCTTCATAGGTGGCTCTATTAATGCAATAGGTACGGTCAAACACCACACTAAACACAGACGCTTAAATGTAACATTGCATGAAGCCAAGGTACTGCTGACAACTAACATTTTGTATTACATAGTGCTGAAGTCAACAGCCAGTGCACTCTGTTCTCATTATTTGCATGATTGGACACAGCAGCTGACTAAATCGGGCTGCTACTATTAGAAAGTCTCTTGATTAGGATGTAGTGGGGCCATTTTCCACTGAGGCACCAATAATTCATTTCTTCACCTCCATTATATGAGAGCTGAGTACAGTTAAGTAATAAAGTGTCTCCCCTTGAACTTTGTGCTAAGTGCTTTCTAATTCACACGTGCAAAATTGTTCCATATCTTTACTAGGCAGAAAGGGCTGGCAAGCTGTTACCGACATTCCTATATCCTATTTCTCTGCCCTCACATGAAAATGAATAACTTCAAATATTTAAAATTCGTTAGAATTGGCCAATGGGTTCAATATATTTGAACATATACAATCAACAAATAAAAACTGAATATAATCAAACTACATGGTATTGGTTCTTTAAGTATTGAAAACCCAGGCCTCATACTTGCTGCGTTTCCCAGTAATTTACTTATTTCTGTATTTTTTACACTATTTGCATATTCTTCTTTCACAAATAACATCTGCCTATATATTTATAATTTAATGGATATTTAGTGAATTAATTTTACGGCAAATACGTGTATTTCTTAATTATTTATGAATATGTTCTGGAACATTTGCCTGTTGCTAGGCACAATTGTTATAATATTCACATATATTTTTGTCTTACCAAGGGGAAGTACAACAAATCTAGTTCCACCATTTCAAGCCCCTCCTCTTACATTTTTGACAACTTTATTGCATGGTACAGTATATACTGTACATTTTTAAACACCAGAGGGTCTCTCTTCAAATATGCCCATAGGATTATAAAATACTTGACTTGAGTAAGGGAAACCATAATTCAGTCCCATGATTTTTCAGTATATGGGAAAAAAAAGTCATGAAACCATTTGTGACAAAATTATGAAAATAATCGAGATTCTCTGCACCATAGTAAACTAATCTGCTGATAAACTTGATTAGGACTCATAGTATTGCCAACTAAGGACTGAATATAATAATACTACTGATAATGCATTAAATAACCTTGATAAGAATCAATCCATAATAGGCACTGTAAAAGTTAAATGAGGAAAAGTTACAAACAGAACAAAAAAGTGTGTATTACTTTTACATTCGTTGTATGAATGTTAAAGTGCATAAAACAAATACAGATTACACTTTACAGGGTATGAAGATAAACTGTCAGCCGATTGGGAAGGAAAAGTGAACTCCATGGCTATTGCATTCAGACTTTAACTACGGACAAAAAATATTTCAATACTTTTGACATATTTTAGGGTTTAGGGGGTAATTCTATACACTCCAAATTAGTTGAACTGAGCATATTTCGATGAAAATACCCTATTTAAAACAACTGCTTCAGACTAGTAGAATTATCCTCTTATAGTTTATAACCATGGATCTGCACTAAAACGTGCAAAATGTCAGAGTTGTGGTGAATTAAAAACAACATTTTTCTCATGTTTTAGATTTTTTTTTTAAATTACACAAAAACCTTACCATGTTTGCAAGTTTTGACCTGTATTTTTTCGAACAATTCTGTGTATTAAAACAGTGACTGGATCCTAATGTCAATTGCATACAGTCTGGTAGTCATGATTCATTGAAAATGTAAAATGTTTTTTTCTGGCTCAAACAATGTGGTGCTCTTCTCCGGTCACTTCTTTTGTGCATAAAAAAAATATTTTACATTTAATTAAAAGGCACATTGAAGAGGTAGAAGAATCACCAGAGTTTATAAGCAAAGATTAACAGAATCAATTATTTGCCACGTCATTAAAAGCACATATTGGAATTAGATATATTGCTAACTTTCAAGTTTCTCAAGCAAAAATGATTCTGAGCAACACAATTTACTAGCAAAGAGTAAAGTACACCAGCCCAGTCAACTGACAGAAGGGTGATCTAGATGAATTACTGTAGAGTTTGCTATCTTATCTAGTTATAAAGACTTATTAGGAAGAAATTCTCTCTTAAAAGATGGACTGGGCTCTGTTCTCAGGAAGCATAGGCTCAAGGACAACCTAGAAGATCAAATAACACAAGCACCATAGAGTTGTGCATAATAAGGTTTTGGCCTTGTACAGACAGAAATGTATCTCCCAATCATGAAAAGATTTAGAATCATATCCGATAAGTGGAGAAGAGCAATTGGCCTACCAAGAAAATTTAGATTTTTAAAATTGATACATCATATGCACAGAGGGCCATATTCTAGTAGCTCTGAGTTGTGCAAACCCATACGAAAAGAGCTGTTCCCGATCAGATTTTCAGGTTTTGCTATTCTGTAAGCCCTTCTTGCATGTCCAAATAATGTGGAAAAGGATTTTTTAGCAGCTGTTTTATTCCCCCTGTGCAAATCCGGGTGGAAAGGTTAAAACATGCATTTGTTCTCTTACCACTCCAAGGAGGCGAGAGAGATAGAAATGCTAAAGTTGCTGACCAGAAGTGCAGACATTGTGGGTTCTTATGCTTTTGGCCTGACACCACTACCCCCATCATCGCAAGTGGCCTTAGACCTGTCAGAATTGGTCTTATGGAAATATTTTATGAAGAAAGTGGGTTGACTAATTTAAATCTACATTGCATATCTCAGAATATCTCCCAGGTACCTTAAGGCAGGGGAGCGCAATTTTGTTCCCCTGCGCCCCCCTGCTGGCTGTCACCCCTCCACGCGCCCCTCTCCTTACCTTGGCTCTGGCATTCTGGTGTCATGACGTCACGTTGCCATGGCAACGTGCCGTCACATTACCCCAGGCGTTGCCATGGCAATGCGTCTCCAGAAGCCATCTGAACCAAGGTAAGTGAAGTTACATTGGTCTTCGCCTCTTCCCTGGCATTTAATTTAAATGCCTTCGGGAAGCATGCGGGGCCTCTATAAAACCCTGCGCACCCCCGCAGAGAAGGGGGACGCGCTCCCCAGTTTGCATACCCCTGCCTTAAGTTATGCTCCTTTTTTTAACACTGGGTGTTTCTTCCTATGTTACTTGGAGGGAGCTTTGTGGGGATATACAATATATGCAACTTAAGACACTACCAAATTTGGTCTGTCCCTCTTTCCCTACTAACAAGTCTCTTGAATTTTTCTGTCAAGGTTAAGAATAGCATAAAGTCTTCAAGGTGATTAATACTCACTAATAATAGACATAGCTGTGATAGTTTGCCTTGACATCTATTACATGCTATTATATCCAACATAGTTAAGAGACCTCTAATTAATCCCTTTGGATCAAAAATATCTTTCTGTTTTATTCCATTGTACCCTATGCAACAAATGTATTTATCTCTGTCACCTCATTATATTCTTTGAAAGATAATGACATTTCAATTGCAATTTTATTTTATGACGAAAAATAAGGTTTATAAAATTCCTCTCATTTATTACATAGAAAGGTACAGAAACAAACACAAGGTGAAATGGAAGTAAAAAGGATTGTACAGTACATAGAAAAGGACATTACTAATTGTGCTTAATTTGCTCTCTCCTTATATTTTTTTTACCTAAAGTGAACATTTGTTATATCAACTCTAAGGTGATCAAAATAAAATAGCATGGAGATATGGCAGCTGCAGACTCTTGAATTCAAATATGTCTATAATTATCACCAACAGTATAAACTTACAACCCTGCTGAAAAATATATATGGAAATACTTCCAGGAAAACCTTTCAATTTCCTTGCATTTAAAACGTCCGCTTTTTTTTTTTTTTTTTATATAAACATGAGCTTTTACTGAAGAAATACAGAAATAAAAGGTGGTGAGGGTTATAGAAATGAAGATGTGGAGGGGGGGTACATAGTATAATGTATACATAAAAATATAGCATATTGAAAGTATCATCTGGTTTATGAGAAGCAATATTAAACCTATAAAGAAGATTAGAAAACAGAATATACCGTAATATATGATGTAGTGAGGAAACCAAGGATGCCTATGAAAAGCCCTTCCAATTTCCTTATTGCTAGAGCGTGAGAACCCCAATGTCAAATCTACTCGTACTCATTGTACCGAAACACAACTCACGAGACCCAAACTGCTAGGACTCTCTCTACTGAATCATCAATAAATCAGGTCATCTTTTCATAAACCATTATCTGTCAAATTTTATTCATAACCCTCTGAAAACTAGGGGCTGTCCTTTTCCAGGTAACCATGTTTGTACATCTTGTTACCGAAAAAGTGTAGGGAAAGTTTGCGCTCTCTATTTGGGATATCAGGGATAGTGTTATTTAATAGCACTACCAATGGGTCAGGGGAAGTTGAAATCACAAATATATTACTGATTTGGTCCCCTAGTATCGGTATTGTTGGATAGGGCCGCAAAATATGGAAGAAGGTGTCATCTTGGCCTCAACCTCCGAAACAAAGGTGTGGTCTGGCCAAACATTTTATTCAATCTGACCAAAAACAGATACCAGCTATAAAGCAATTTATAAAAGGTTTTTTTTTAATGAGAGTATTAATGGAGATGGAGGCTGTGGATTCCCATATGTCACTCCAAGTATGAGTATTCAATGACTCTCCTAAATCATGTTCCCATTGCCTTTTGTGACGAGTACCAGTATCTTTAAACTTTGGGATCAACTCCTGGCAAATCGGTGAGATTAAAGTTTTCTGCGTGGGGAATTGTCACGGGACTATAGGAGTGCTCACCACAAACCGGACTGGACCGCGAGACCGAGGTGGGAATACAGGAAAACCACCGCCCTACAGCCGCATGAGCGGGTCCGGTAAGCAGAGTCGTGTGGATAGCCTGGTTCGGGACAGGAGAGTGTAGAGTCGTAGAGGTACTTGCCAGATTCGGAGTCGGAGAGATCAAGAGTAGTCGGGGTCCAAAGCAAAAGTTGAGGAGAGGAGAAGGTAGAAGTCTGTAGGGCGAGCCGGGGTTCGAGGGTGCCAGAGATCGGGAGTCCAGATTCAAGCAAGGGTCTGTAACGAAAGACAAGAGCAGACTGCGAAGTAGCTTGTAGCAAGCACAACTAGAGACTGACTATGCTCAGCAATCAGCTCAGGGCTGGTAGCACTATATACTGATAGGAGCCAATAAGAACCCCCAGCGGTGATGTCAGATGAAGGTAGAGCGCTGATAGGCTGAGGCAGGATGCAGGACAGGTGTGGGAGGAACAAGTACATTGGCGGCAGTGGAGACGGACATAGGGGCGCGTGCGTGCGAAGGGGCGGATTAAGTCTGCCGGGAGGAAAAGCTGGAACTGTAGACGCGTGCGGGGGTCTGCCCCGGCGGCGCGCATGAGCAGCAGGGGCTGCAGGGAGAGAGGAGAGGCCACGGGACCGGACGCCGCGTGCCCCGACAGCGGAGGTAAGAGCCGCAGCGGGCGCCATGGGTGGCGGCATTACAGGAACAAATCTGCATATCAACTCAAAACAGGTAGAGAATCTTGAAGACCCTGTTAGAGTAATTTTCAATTACATGTCTAATCTGAAGGTATCGCAAGAATTAAGATTTGAGGACCTTACATTTTTCCTTTAATATATCAAACAGCATAACTTTACTAGCCTTTATCAGGTCCTGGCCAGAGAAATAACATTGTGAATCAACCAGGAGAAATCCCAGGATCAAATGAGGGATAAATAAAAAGAGATAGCATGATAGAAAAAGGGGTGTAAAGAGTTATTTGCACCCAATAGCGTCCCATATCTTAGGGGAGAGATAAGTGGTCGAGAAGAACATTACTGTTTACCGTTCATAATTTATTTGGGATCATCAGGGAGTCCAGTGGAATGGGACTAGTAAAGTTATTTTCAATAGCCTTTAGCCTTAGGAAGGAGTAGGATGCTCCGTCTTATTCTAGGATAGAATCTGAAAGTCTTGATTGACCAATGATATTGGGCTTTAATTCCTACAATCTGTTGGATCTCTGCCTAATTTAGGGATTAGCATGATAGTAGTTTTGAGCATCTCACTTAGGATGTCCTTACACTCAAGAACATGATTGAACAAATATACTAATTGCGGTGTCAGAATCTTTTTGTAACTTCTTATAATAAGGACCACTAAAACCTTATGAGCTACCCAAGCAGTAGGATGTGAGATATCAGAGGTCTTATACACCGTAAATGTGAATTGAATTTTTGAGTCATTTTATAAACCACTTTTGGTACAATAAGAAGGGAATTATTCCATTTCCAAGAGAATAATTTGGAAGGAAAGAACCAACACTTCTATTTACTGTAAATTGTGACATTGTCCAACCACGTAATAGGGTGTATATTTACAGATAAGACTACAGCAAAAAGTGCATGCATCCACCAAGAAATTATCAATACAAGAGTCAGTTTTGTGGGGATTCTAGTAAAAGATATAATGTAATTATTGAGGGTAAAGAGCTCTCCCACACATCTACTAGAGTAAAATGATGTCAATTTTGGATATAGACTTGAGCGCTGTATGACATTGAGATTCTAAATGTAATCCCCTCTTTGCTAAGAACTATCTAGGTCAGAAGTTCTTAACTCCAGTCCTCACAACCCTCCAACAAGTCAGGTTTTCAGGATATCCCTGCTTCAGCAGAGAGGGCTCAATCAGTGGGCCACCAGATTGATGTACCTGTGCAGAAGTAGGCTATTGACTGATTCACTGATTGAGCCAGCTGTGCTGAATCCAATTCTTCAACTGAGCCACTAATTAAACCACCTGTGCTGAAGCAGGGTTAACCTTAAAACCTGACCTGTTGGGGGGTCTTGAAGACTGGAGTTGAGAATCCCTGATCTAGGATATTGTTTAAAACCACATTAAAGTTAACTTGCCTTTCTGAATTTTTCCTAGATCATTGATAAACGCCTCGAAGAATGATTTTCTATATACGTTGGAGACATATACATTTGTAAATGTCAAATATCTACCTTTATCCCATCTCTTTATGTCAAGAACAAAGGTGCATTTTTACTTATTTAAAACCTGAGACAGAACATGAAACACAGACAGAGCTCAGTGCACATCCAGTGAAACTTATACACGGTACAGTGCCTAAATATATATGTATAGATAACTATTAAATAAAATGGTCTTTTAGTTTAACGTTTTGGCCAAAGTGTTGTAAGCCCCTGAGCCACTACACGGCAGACCACATCTCAAGGGTCCCTAACACTAATATAAATTCTTAATAACCTGTGTATTACCAGGAAGAATGATTTATAATAAATCTGTCAAAATTAGTTGCATAGTTCTAAGTCTGATTGAAGCTTTTATTAACCTGTACATTACCAGGAAAAGCACTCTGTATTAGATTTATCACAATCATACTGCAAGCAAGCAAGTTCCCCAGAGAGTGGGAGATGCTATGGAGTGAGCATTTAACCATTTAAATGTGGGAGGGGGTGAGCTTCAACAAGATAGGAAGTGCTACCTTCCAGTCAGCTAAGACCAGCTGAACAAGAATTGTAAAACATACAGGACACCTGCAAGCTCATATTAAACCCCCAAATTAACCACAACATATATATAAGCATATAAGTGTCACAGAGGAGTGCTATTGAGCATGGCAATATATATTTAAAACCACAGACAGAGCTCATTGCACATCCAGTGAAACTTATACATGGTTTCACTGGATGTGCACTGAGCTCTGTCTGTGTTTCATGTTCTGTCTCTGGTTTTAAATATATATTGCCATGCTCAGTAGCACTACTCTGTGACACTTATATGCTTATATATATGTTGTGGTTAATTGTGGGGGTTTAATGTGAGCTTGCAGATTTCCTGTATGTTTTACAATTCTTAGCTGATTGGAAGGTGGCGCTTCCTATGTTGTTGAAGCTCACCCCCTCCCACATTTAAATGGTTAAATGCTCACTCCATAGCATCTCCCACTCTCTGGGGAACTTGCTTGCTTGCAGTATGATTGTGACAAATCTAATACAGAGTGCTTTTCCTGGTAATGTACAGGTTAATGAAAGCTTCAATCAGACTTAGAACTATGCAACTAATTTTAACAGATTTATTATAAATCATTCTTCCTGGTAATACACAAGTTATTAAGAATTTATATTAGTGTTAGGGACCCTTGAGATGTGGTCTGCCGTGTAGTGGCTCAGGGGCTTACAACACTTTGGCCAAAATGTTAAACTAAAAGACCATTTTATTTAATAGTTATCTATACATATATATTTAGGCACTGTACCGTGTATAAGTTTCACTGGATGTGCACTGAGCTCTGTCTGTGTTTCATGTTCTGTCTCTGGTTTTAAATATACATTGTCATGCTTAGTAGCACTCCTCAGTGACACTTATATGCTTATATAAATATATGTTGTGGTTAATTTGGGGGTTTAATATGAGCTTGCAGGTGTCCTGTATGTTTTGCATTTTTACTTAACAATATTGCTGCTCCCCTTTTTTTTGGGTGGAGGAGAATAGAAAAACTCTTATCCATGAAAGAAGGCGTGGCGTCAAACTTTTTTTAATCGTCTCATCTCAAATGTAAAAAATGACAATAGGAAGCAACACGTCAGTTGAAGACAATTATTAGTCAATTTGGTTCCCATCTGCTTAAGCCTTCCCATAAAATTAAAATTGCATGCCAATGGCTTCCATGTGAACATAATTCTTCAAACACTAATTATCATCTATTATCTCTTATCCTAAATAATCTGTCTTAAATATGTACAGATGGCAACTGTAACATGTAGCAGAGTATGTGTTTTAAATAATGACTGATTATAAAAGTGATGGACCCTGTTTCTGTATTTGTCAAAAATCTTACTGAACAAAGTTGATCAAAAAAAAAACTTGTGACAACATTTTTCAAGATATAGGGATTAGTGAGATTGTAATGTCAAACTCACAATAATCCTGTGTTGTGGTTGATTTATCCTGACCTAGGGGCACTAAGATTAAATTCGTACCAGGAAAGCTATCCCTATGCTTGACAATCATGACAATCATTTCCCAGTGTTATACAGATGAACAAAGCATGTTTCTACATATACAGGGGGCAATTTACCAAAAGTTTTTTTTCCACTGTTGCAACAGGGAGATAAATTAGATTATTTAAAAAAAAAAAAAAAAAAACAAGTTTCTGTTACTGACATTGGGAAACTATTATACATGTAGTGATTTCTGTGTGATGTGAAAAATGTACTGTGCATTTATATGTAAGCATGTTTTCTAATACATTAAATAACATCACAACCTTGTAAAAAAATGATATGACCTCCACTCCCATCATGCAGATTTCCTGAATAAAAAGCAGTTGGGTGACAAATCAACTTAGTTTTATTTAATAAATGGGTGCCATTATTTGGCTACTTGGTGTAGGTGCCTCACAAGCTTATGGTGTGTGTGTGTGTGTGTGTGTGTGTGTGTGTGTGTGTGTGTGTGTGTGTGTGTGTGTGTGTGTGTGTGTGTGTGTGTGTGTGTGTGTGTGTGTGTGTGTGTGTGTGTGTGTGTGTGTGTGTGTGTGTGTGTGTGTGTGTGTGAAGTTTGCATTATATAAACTTTAGTTAGACAATCGCACACTGATAATATATGATTATATTGCAAACATGACTTACATTCAATTGAAAAAACTTTGGCAACGTGCAGTTAAGATTTATAAGGATACCCTTCAAAAGTCTGGAAATGTTGAAGTTAAGGTCACACGCAACCTTAATTTCCCACCCATGCTTTGCTCATGTCATCACACATGACATCACAAATAACATTATATATGACCACAAATAACATGATCCTCTCGCATCAGAAAATGTGGAATGCAGCCCCAAAGAACTAGGCTTCTCCGGTCCATTTCTCCCCTGGCCCACTCCTCAAACATCAGAATGTTCTTCTTGCACCACCTCCCCAAGCATCCCACCTATTTGATACCAGTCTCCTCCCACTCCCCAGAAACATGAGGCCTCTCCAATTGATTTCACCCTCGTATCCCCCAAGCATATGGCTTATCTGATCCCTTTCTCCTCTCACACAACAGGCAGTAGGTTTCTTTGGTACCTTTCTCCACCTGCCAACCAGTTGCATGAGGCTTGTCCAATTCCTTTCTCTTCCTTATATCAGGCTTCTCCAGTGTCTTTCTCACTCCATCAAGCACAGGGGCATACAGGGGCATCAGGCTTCTGTGATCCCTTTGTTCTCCTTGCTCCCCAAGTACTTGTGGAACCTTGATTCTTCCACCCCCCAGAAGTATCAGCCCTCTCTGATCCCTTTCACTACCCACCCTCCACATCACACAAGTATCAGGCTTCTCAATACATCCAACTCCCACCCACACTGCTCCCCATTCTTGGTTGTGATGATAGTTTTGAGGGAATAAACAGTTTCCCATGCTGGTCGGAGTGGAAATTGTCCATGGTGCTTTAGTGCTGTAATAACTAGTCTTTAGTGTGCCACTTCCCTTGAAAAAGACTACATAGAAAGCCGGAACATCGGTTTTCCTTTGGCTAATTAAATACATTTACAAACTCCGAATTTCCCTAATTCTTTTTTATTGTCTGTATCTACTAAACAGATAGCAGTGGGTCTTCCCTGACTTCAGGAGCACGGTATTAGTATTGCTGGTATTTTTTTCTCTGGTGTGTAACATATTCCCTGTTTTTTTTCTACATACATCTTGTTCAAACCTTAACTATTGATGCATGCCATATACCCTCACTCCCTGTGTATACACTGTGGTTTGCATAAGTATTAACCCACCACCAATAGTATCACAAATTATTGAATTACAACTAATGTATGCACAGTTTTTCAAACTATTGTAACTATTTTTATTCAAAGCTGTAGTGGTTAAACTGAACACTGTTATATGAAAAGCAGGTCGAATGTCATCAAATTGAGAAAATTAATGAAAAATACTGGTTGCATAAGTATTCAGCCCCTAAAGTCAGTACTTGGTAGAATAACCTTTTGTAGCAATTACTGCTATGAGTATTTTTTGAGCTGTCTCTACTAGCTTTGCCCAGTAGGATGGTGGCATTTTTTCCCATTTTTCACGTGGGAAAATTGATCCAGTTCTGATAAGTTTGTTGGGGATGGTCAATGGACTGCAATCTTCAAATCTAGTCATAAATGTTTGATTCGATTCAAGTCAAGACTTGGACTGGGCCACTGAAGAACATTTTCTTGTTCAACTACTCCAGTGTGGCTTTGGCTCTCTGCTTCGGGTCATTGTCCTGATGATATATGAATGTCATCCTGCAGAGACTTGGCTGACTCAAACAGGTTTTCCTCAGGATTTGCCTGTACTGTGCACCATCCATTCTCCCCCCTATCCTGACAAGCTTCCCAGTCCATGCTGAAGAGAAGCATCCCCATAACATGATGTAGCCACCACCATGCTTGACAGTTGGAAAATGGTATTAACTGGGTGATGTGCAGTGTTGAACTTGCACCAGACGTAACGCTTGGAATTTAGATAATAAAGTAACATTTGTGTCTCATCTGACCACAAAACCTTTGTCCACATGTCTGCGGTATCATCTATATGCTTTTTCGCAAACAAAAATTTAACTTTTTGGTCTAAATTCCAAGCAATATATAAGATATTGTGAGTCACTGTCTGTGTAGGCTAGAGTGAGGTGCAGTAACTGTATTTTCCAGCATACATGCAGTTAAACTCCTCTGGCAAAGCTAGCTGAAAAGGAGTTTAAAAAAGTATTCAGTAGCCTGCCAGAAGTGTGACTTTCCCCAACCAAGAAGGACACAGGTTGGTACAGTTCCCCAGGTCTGCTGGACACAGGACCTTCCGGGATCACCTTGGACCCACACCAAGGAACAGAATCTCAACAATAGCTATCAAGCCTGCTAGCCAGCTGGACGCAGGGCTTGTATACAAGGAACCAGCATTCCAACCTTGCTGATGGAGCAGAGCTGTCCTGTCTGCAAGCTGCTGCAGTAGCCAGAGAGATTGCCTGGAACTACTTGGGATGAATTCCCTGCACCACAGCCAACAACAAGTTATTCTTTATACCATATTGTACAGCCTGTAGTATTTGGGACTGGAACTGGCCTAGCCAGCCATTTAGTTAGTTAGACTATCCTGTGTAGTTAGCCTGCCTACTGTGAAGTAGGCTTTTATTTTATGGTTTATGTTTGCCTTAAAGAGACTGCACATAACTGTTGTGATGTGTTAAACAAAGTTAGAAATGCATAAGTAAACATACTCTGTCTGTGTTCTTCCGGCCATCTGAGCGTAGGCCACGTATGGCCCAGTAAGTTAGTAATAGGGAGTCAGGCCCCCACTGCTATAATATTAATAAGTCTGAGAGCTAAATGTAGAGAGGTAAACTTTATATTATATATATATATATCACTCCCGGAAGAAGCCCGTGTGGTGAAAAAGCTGTCGGAGTTTCCTGACGTGGGACACAGTCGCAGGGCTGATTTCAGCCTCTCTCCCCACTCTCAGCAGCAATTTTGCTTATCCAGTTTGGCGATGGTGGCTTGTTTGCCTTAACCTCTTCATGGCCATATCATGGAGGACTGACGGATACCTTGAACGGAGGCGCGGGACACTCACATGGTGATATTTTCTCTGAGTTATTGTCAGTATACCCATGACTGTCCTCCGTTTTTTCAAGGGTCTTTTTTTATGTCAGCACATTTCCCACATACGTGTGGTGATGTCCTCTGAACCTAGCCTCCATTTATTTCATTTCACCTATACTGGTTTATGTAGCAATTTTTTTCACATTACAAGATTATTTAATTATTTTATTATTTAATTATTTTTGTGTGATTTTTGCTACATGAGTGTGGTTTGATGTTTCTCTTATCACTGTGTGTGGGCAGTTAATTAATCACGCTTCATTAGAGGGATAGCACCTGTGTGCATATATACTCTCAGTGCTTTGATTACCCTCTGGGTGATTATGTCTGCCCTCACTTGAGTATTATTCTGTTTTATTACACTCAATCTGCTCTGTACAATATTGATTTTTGTGGGACATTTTCTACTTTGTAAGAATGTCTACATATCAGTTTTTTTCATGTGTATACTATAACCTATGAATTTCAACTGATTACAGATATATATGGGATTTTGTTTGGGACCGGCCGGCCATCAAACTCAGTGGGATCTTCTGATTCCCTCTGTGTTTGTGTAGATCATCCTCCTCTGCCCTTTTTTTTGTGTCATCTGGGCATCCTGTTTTGAGGTTTTTTGTACACTTAGCATATTTGTGGGATTTGAGTTAGACTGTGTTTTCCCCGTCTGGTATTGTTTTTAAATTGTATGTCAATTTTAGTATGTTCCATGTGTTCTTTTTGTTCATGATTAATAAACCCTCTTGCATTTAATTTATATTTTTCGTGATCAGAGTGCTTCTCATTGGGATTTCTGTCTTTTTCTGTGTATTCATATATATATATCTATATATATATATATATCTATATGTATAGATATTATATATACTGTATATCCTCACTCATTCTATATGTCCCCGCTCCACATTTACAAGCCTCAAACCTTATTAATATCACTCATAGGAGGAAGTGGGGGGGTCATATTATGGGGTATGTGAAGAATCTGCTAGAAGATAAACCTATTATAAAAATCAGACAATTTACTCCTGACAGCGAGGAGACCCTGTCTTACCTGTAACACCAAGAACATAAATTCGCCATGACTACAGAAGTGTTATAAGAGGTCTGTTTGGTTTTTGTAACTATAATAACTCCAAAAACACTTTATCCTTTAAAAACCCAACCAATCAAAAGCCCTTCTACCCCTAAGCCACTAAATAAATCATGCTAGATTTTATACAAATCCATTCAGTTGTTTTTAAGTTACAGGGGCCCAAAACTTGTAACATAATGGCTACAAACCTTTAACACACCTAATTTTATCACCCCTGTAACTCAAAAACAATTGAACGGATTGTGCTCAAACTTTCAACAAACATTCACCTCGTCAATCCAAAATTTCAGATGGATTGGTGATTTTCTTCAGAATTATAAGCAACTGAAAAGGATGGTTATAATCGAAGCCTCGATCAAACCTTAACTATGAAGCACATCCATAATTATGACATGGTACTAGTTAGGTGAGTCTGTGGTTAATGCTAAACACAAATAATCTCACACATTCAAATGTTTTATTGTATGTGGGATTCACGTAATAATGTCTTGATGCTCCCATCCCAAAGAGGATTACACGCAGGCGCAGTAAGGTGATGCTCGGCAAGGGACAGATTAAAAACACAATGGCAAGCTTCAGAAACTGAATGACTGTAGAGGTGTCTGGCGATAAGAGTTTCAAATCCTTGAGCGAGCCTTGTGTGTGTGCGTGGGGGAGGGGGGCACAAGGTACAGCTGCATGAAGGATTAGCTGTACTGCAGTTCAAAGAAATTACATAATTTCAAAAGGCAGGTCATAATAATAATTTGATCCCTACAACCCCAAATACAGTATAAAAAGCACACAAATCAACCATGTGCAGTCAAACGCACAGGGTCGCAGTCAAAAGCCACAGCACAGCAAGCAGTGGTGAATTTACAGGCGCATGCGCAGTAATCATCAGCTATCAAGCAGGAATGTGATTGAAACCAGAAAGACACACATTCAAAGGAATGCTGTGGGAGAGGTGTACTGCACTGTAGATAAGATAAGAAGTTGAAATACTGCAGTGCAGTAAATTATCCTGTGTGTGTGCGGGGGCGAGCAAGGGGAGAGCGCTGTATATGCCGAAATGTGATACTGTTACAGCACACGCCTATGCGTTTCAACAATTTTCAAATGAGACATACAGTACAGCACTGCAAATGCATGTATAAATATGCAAATTTACAATTACTGCGTGTGCACACGCAGACTGTGTACTGACGTAGGTTGAACTGCTAAAGTATTAGACTTTAAAGACAATACCTCGCGAACGCCCCCCTGAGTTTTTAGACAGTATTGCACACAGCGATAATAAAATGCTAATACATTACGAGCGCTAAAATACCGCAATACACTCCGTACAAAAAAAAACATACTGCATCTGCCCGCGGTTATCAGAATTGCGCCGCTACGGCCGTACGAGGCAAAAGGCGGCCGCCACTGTAGGTATTTTACGCATATTAGATCAAATCTGTTTGACCTAGTCCCAAAGATGCAGTGTGTATATCCATGTCCTTATATCTTCCTCTTCATTTGCTCCGGACCTATGTCTGAGTAATGTTTGAATATAATTCTATTATGAAGCATGAACTTGTGTACACATGTCAAACTATATAGTACTGCTGTGCCCAATTTTTGGTTTCTTATATGTGTGTACAGTACTATATATGTACCTGCAGTGAGATCAAATTTCTTGTCTGTCTGAGTATGCTTCCATATTCACTGTAGTAACAGTTCTCGCTAAACATATTAAAGATGATGCACCTGCTGTGGCAGACTCAAGTGACTGTGAGTAGGATAATTCTGAACTGGCCTGAATCTCTTGGATGAGTGCCAAGGGCCAGGGTATCGCATGTTCCTGTAGTACTAGTGAAAAAAGTATTAAGCAGTGGCAGCTCTTTAAAGCAAATCGACATTGATGCTGAACTGTCTCTGTCTCTAATATAATAAGATTCAGAAGAAGCTGAAAGAAGGGGTGTAATGAAGGGACATGCTGATGAAGATGTTTTTGGTAAAATACCATTAGTGGCTGAGGGGGAGTAGTATGTAGGAAGTAAAGCTGGAAGTGAACAAAACAGCTAATAATCAGAGATTATTTTGCTCCCTTTCATTTCTTCTCCCCTTTTCTCATCTCTCCCCCCCCCCACTTACTCTCTTATTATCCTCTATGGATCAAAGAACAATCAATACAATAACATCCATATGTACATTATTTATTGTCATATACATATAAATATAATCTGGGCCACCGACACGGGGAAAGAGCCGGGACAGGTGTCTGGCGGCTACGGAGGAGCAGTTGCTACTGCTGCCTCTCCTACCGGTCAGCACTGGGCCTCCTTCTCCAGTGCATGCCGAAAGTTGGTCCTGCACGGAAGTCGGGCCCACCTTACGCATCTGCACGGGAAGAGTGTGGCAAGGGAGGCCTTCCAACCAAAGGTAAAACATTTTGTGTGTATATTTGTGTGTGTGCATAATGTGTGTTGGAGGGGAGGAGGGGTTGAATTGTGTATTCTTCTGTCCCTGCCACCACATCACCGGGGAGGGTGTCACGCGCTGTCCCTGCACTTAGCAGAGGGATATGCATGAAATGCTAGTGCAGATGGATACAGGTGGAGGTAAGGAGGTAAGGAGGCTGGAGTGCTTAGTCTGCTTCTCTTGCTCTCAGCTGAAGGTGAGCAAGGCACCGCGTTCTGTCCTGCCTGGTTACAGCATGTCAAACTGAAGCTGTGATTCCCGTTACTAGGTAGCGGGACAGTGCTGAAAACATTTGCTCAGACTGTTTCCTGGTTAAAACCTTTAAACTCCAAGGGCTGAAGCCTCTTTACACCTAATGTGTTTTAATGCAGCTTTACAATTGCATAATGTATGGCAGGTGGGGGGAAATTAATTATGTGTGTTAGGCGGTGGGAATTGAATTATGTGTGGGTGGGGCGGTTGAATTGTGTGTGTGTGTGAGAGGGGTGGAGTTTGTGTGGGAGTTGTGTGGGGGAATTGTGTGTGTGGCCATTGGGGGATTGAGTGCGAGGAGTGGGAGAAGGTGGGGAGGAGGGGAGCAGGGCTGGCAACAGATTTCCCGGGGCCCAAAACTAGAGTTATGACCAGGCTCCCCACCTCATGTCAGCAGTCTTGCGATTCCCCCCATTGCATACCTCGTGAGCCCCCTTCTTTGTTTTTCCCTCTTCCCATGTATTTCCCTCACATACATAAAAGCCCCCCACCACCTAAATATATATAACCCCCCCAAATACATTTAAGAAACACCCCCAAATACATACAAACCCCCCAAAACCAAATACATACAAGAAGACCTTACCCCCTAATACTGTACTTACAAAACATCCACCCCCCCCCCAGATACATACAAACTCCCATCAGCAAATACATACATAAATCCCCACCCCCAATTACATACAAAAAAACACCCCTGAAATACATTAACCCCTCACCCAAATACATAGAAACCCCACATCCCCAAATACATCCAACCCCCCAATCCCCCAATACATATACAAAAAGACCTACAGACTTACCTACCTTGGGGATGGTCTCAGGCCTCTGTTGCCCTGGCTCTCCCCAGCTGTAGACCTCGCTAACTTACACTTTCCCACGCCAAGCCTCTGATGCAGTGTTCGCAGAGCTTCTCCTACCGGAAGCAGGGCCTTGCGCGCTGATATCAGAAAGGCCTGGTGCATGTACTGTAGACATCAAAGGTTCAGTGTGGGACAGTATTAGTGAGCGAGAGCCAGGGCCCAGCGGCAACGAGAGGACCAGCAGCCGGGAAAGAAGTTGGGCCTGGCCAGAGGTTGGGCCCAACTGCTTTGTTCAGCCACCGGGCCCCCTGCTGCCACCGGGTGCGGGATACTGGTCCCAGCTCTCCCCCCCCCTGTCAGCAGCCCTGGGGGGCAGAGTAATACATGGGGGGAGTGTGAGATGGGGAGGGAGAAAATAGAGAGGATGAGAGACTGAGGTGGTGAGAGAAGGGGGCCTTGAAAGGCCGCTGACATGGGGGGGCCCAGTAGATACCCTTGTCCTGGACCCTGGGAAGCTAACATTTCTACAGTTAATGATAGTTAACGGCTGCAAAAAAAAACATTTGTGCAAACAGCAATTTAATTGATGTTCCTTTACCTAAGACAACCTAGCTGTAAAAGCCAGTTTTGTTTGGATATCAAGCAATTAATCTTGATTCTTTATTATACTTTAGTTGAGTTAATGGACTTTTTACTAATACTTAAATACAAATATAAAAACATACAAATAAACCAGTATTTTCCAAATTAAGCAAAGTTGGAAATCAGTTGGTTATGCACTTACAAACATTCAGCTGCAACAGAAGAAGAATGAATGCCTACCCGAGATGAGATAAAATACTTTAAAACATCTATTGAATTTTGAAACTAGCACTGATGTAGTAACAACATTATATAAAAAAAAAAGCATTTCTTTCATTATAAAATTACTGTACTTTTTGTTGCCTTTTTTGTTTTGTAGAAAAATCTATTTTCTGCTTAAAATCATTTGTGGTGGACACCTGCTGGTCATTGGAGTGAATGGAGACCTGATTTCAGTGCTCCTCTCCCACCGGCGCTATTAAAGCAATTATAAGCGACAGAAGCGTGATTCTACCTGATCGCTACACAGCACAACATTTATAAACACCCAGAGATGCCGATTAGCAAAGCAGCTCGGACCAAAAGCCAACCGGTAACCACTTATTTCAGGAAAAGTGGGGTGCCCCCAGCCGAAAGTAAGAGATCCCCGCGCAGACATCAGACAAGGTCCCTGATATGGATCCTCTCACAGAGGAGGAGGGGGATGAAGAGACAGTCCGGCGCAAGGACCTAAAAGCATTCTGTGCAGATATGAAGAAGTTCTTCATGACAGAACTTTGGGTGCTTAGAAAAGATCTCGATGCTCTCGGGGAGCGGACTGACTCCATTGAAACCAAAATGGACGAGACAACCACTGCCCTAGCTCAAACACATGACCAAGTCACTGCTTTGAATGACAGAGTCAGATTCTTGGAGGACAAGGCAGAGGACGCAGAAAACCGCGACCGGCGGTGCAACATCAGGCTGCGGGGGGTCCCTGAAAGTATAAATGATCCTGAGGACTTTACCAATAGGTGGCTGGAAAACCTTTTTCCGGATTAGCCAGACTCTGAGATATTGCTGGACCGCTGCTATAGAGCTCTGCGCGGGAAACCTCAGAGTGGTGACCCCCCCAGAGATATAGTAACACGATTCCACCACTACCGCACCAAAGAGGAGGTGTGCAGGATCGCCCGTGAAGCTAAGACCCTGGAGTTTGAGCGGGTCAAGCTCCAGATATACCAGGACTTGGCCCCTGCCACCTTGAATAAAAGAAAGGCTCTGGCTCCCATTACAAAAGAGCACAGCATCAGATACAGATGGTTGTTTCCCTGTGCCCTCCTTTCAATTAAAAATGGTGTTGCTTACACTTTAAAAAACCCAGAAGACGGAAAGGGTTTCCTTGCCAAACTCGGGGTCACTGGAGCCATACATAGCCCAGCACATCCACCATCCGTTAACACCGACCCCCCCCACTCCCTCCTGGAACAAAGCAGGGACCTCCCGCGCTAAACAGCATGCAACGCGGGAGGCTTCAGGCTCCAACTGATCTCATTCAGCACAACAGCACAAGTTCACAACCTTCCAGTCCTCCCGAAATGAATCCCTGTTCAAATCTGCTGTCTCACCAGTGCCAGACATCGCCCAGACTTACCCCCCCTGCCAGATGTCAGCTTTAGCCCGGAGCGGATCCGTATGCGGTTTTGGAGTGGCATCTTGGTCCGGTTCTTCTCTGTGCAAAGCGGGAACAGCAATGGTTTTGGCGTGAAGGAACGCTGACGTCATCCGCAGGCTCCGTCTTCACGCGAGATCTCGGCCGATGTCGGAGCGGCCGAGACCCCATTGCAGGAGACAGTTCCTCCATAGCCCCGGGTGAAATAAGAGGGGGAGAGGGAGACTCGGCGGTTGGGCCCCTCTCCATGCTCTCAGGTCTCGGCCAGCTCGCCTGGGGTGACTGGAGGGTGTCTGTGTGCCCTACCATCTCCATTCATGTCCTTGCCCCACACACTATACCCAATAAACAGTACTAATGATCAACTCCTTATTTAACATTGCCCCACATAGGGTGACATAGGGTTTTGGAATCACACAAGAGATGAGTTAACCCCATATGTTCACATTTAGAGGAGAAGCTTAAAATGTTATTAAATAAAGGTATAAGGTTAAAGATCCAAACTTAAAACATACTCACATTGTGTATATCTACTGTAAGGGGTGCACCCACCATAATTAGGTAGAGTCAAGGTCAACAGTCACAGTTAAATTAAACATTTAATTACAGTACCTATTAGTCATGTATGATTCACAGGCACCCCATGATAAGGTCTCTGAAGCCGAGTTAGTTATGTTAAATGGTATAAGTGTCATACCCAGGTTCGATACTTGTAGTATATATATAGAGATTATATGATATATGGGATATTGGTATATTATTATTGTTATATTGTTACATATATATATATATATATATATATATATATATATATATATATATAGTTATATATTGCTATATATTGCTATATGTTGCTATATGGGAGATACATATATATATAGGATATAGGATATAGAATTTCGTTATGGATTTCGTTATGATACTTGTCTGTTATATCGGTTTGGATGTCTACGGTAGGCTATGAGAAGGTCTACTATGTCACGTTTTTCTACGCGTGGAGATGTCATGTTTTTCTACGCGTTGAAATAACCGTACGTATTGTATCCATATGCTCTTATACATAGGCTATTGTTTTATGTGCCGTATCTGTCTTATATGTTTAGGTAGATAATATACAGATACATATATACATATTTGAAATGTGATATGGTAGCATAATAAAAGTTGTTTAGATGCTGTTCACATTAGATAAGAACACAAACATAAGGGCTCTACGGCCTAAGGTTACTGTTATTTTATCAAGGTTAATCCCGCAAGCCCCATTACCAGTAATATTACTGTCTATGTTGCAATTATGATTCACTGTTGGTGGTCACTATGGTCACTGTCAGTGGCTCTGGGCTACTGTCACTATCATTTTCTGTCGCAGTTTACAAAGTATGCATTACTTTTTATTTTTGGAAAGGTGCCGGGGGAGGTACTCTCCTTCGCGCATGTGTCCCCTTCTTCGGTCCCCAGATTCGAGGGAACGATTTCAAGACCCAGGGTGGGATGTCTCCAACACAGGAGATTGGCCCATCTTTAGGATGGAGTCGGACGACCCACCCTGTTGGCGCAGGAGCTACTCTCGGGGGCTCCCGAGATAGGCCCTTGTTTTTTGTCCATCCCTTTTTACAATTTTGTTATTATTTTCCCGTTCCCGTTTTAGCAGTCTTGTCACTTCCCCTGTCTTGTCTTCCTTTCCCTGCCCTCCCCCTTTCCCTTCCCTCTCCAGGATGCATAGATTCCACCCGGAGCGTCTAGCCAACACGATAGATTGGGACACAACCGAAAGAAACCTCAGAAATAATTTCACAAGAAAGTATACAGATCATTATATAAATCATTCCCTGCTCCGTAAAACATGGCGTTAACATTAATCTCTCACAATGTGAAGGGCTTTAATAGCCCAATCAAAATAAAGCTTGCTTTTACAGATTACAAGAGAAAACAAGGGGATGTGTTATTTCTACAAGAAACGCACTTTAGTAATAATAACTCCCCAAAGTTCCTAGACAGGGGCTTTTCCCAATTTTACACAGCATCAGCATCAGTCAAAAAACGAGGGGTAGCCATCGTATTTAGTAACTCAATCCCATTTGTGCCCCAGACAATCAAAAAAGATGTAGATGTATACTGTATCATTTGATCAGGAACCATACATGAGCAACCCATCACATTGGCCTCCCTCTACGCCCCCTGTACACAGGATGATCTTTTTTTGACAGATTCTTCTTCTTACTGAACTCAGCAGCCAAGGGATATATTATAATAGCAGGAGATTTTAATATCACAATGCAATCTTCATTAGACAGATCAGGGGGAAGTGACTCCGATAATAAAAAAGCTCCAACTCCCTGCACAGTGCCCTAAAAGACAATCAACTAGTAGATATATGGAGGGAGCTCCACCCTACGACAAGGGACTACACTTTCTATTCCCACCAACACACTTCATACAGCAGAATCGATTATCTCTTTGTTTCGTGCCACTTGGTTCCTAAGGTCAATCATACAAAGATCCATGATATTTCATGGTCTGACCATGCACCTATTGAGCTCAGGTGCAACAATATTCAGGCCAATCGACCGGGCGCAAACTGGAAACTCAATGAGTCTATCCTTAAAATACCCGAAACCTGCGAAACAATAGGTCAAGAAATAACTCAATTCTTTGAGATAAACACAGGCTCTGTGGAGTCCCATACGGTTTTATGGGAGGCTCATAAAGCAACTTTTAGGGGCATATTAATCAATATCACTGCCAAAAGAAAACGAGTGAGGGACTCCAAAATTAGGATGCTCCAATCCAAATTGCATTCCCTCTTATCGAGCAACAAGACCAATCCTGACCCACTCACGACGCAGGAACTTAAAGATACAAAAATTGAATTAAATATGTTATTGACTTCCCGGGCGGATAATTCCCTTTGTTGGTCTAAGAGGAAGTTTTATGAAAAAGCTAACAGGCCGGATTCGATGCTAGCTCGCGCACTGAAAGATAGGCAATCCAAGTTTAATATCCAAGCTAAACGCTTAAAATCGGGTACACATACGGCCAACCCTAAAAAAATAGTAGAAGAATTTGGTTCATTCTATGGTTCCCTATATGATCGAAAGAAGGTGGCACATAATAACAACACGAGCAGAGCACTCAGAGATTTCTTTGCCAGCTCAAATTTAGAGAGATTGACAAAGTCTGACAGAAAAGCTATGGGCGCTGACTTCACATTGGAAGAAGTGTCGCAAGCTATTAAAGAACTCAAGCCATCGAAAGCACCAGGCCCCGATGGCTTCTCGGGACTATATTATAAGAAGTTCTCTAACTTACTCACCCCAAGGTTGCTCCATTTGTTCAATGCTATATTAGCGGGAATCCCAATCCCAGTTGACATGCTGCGGGCGTCTATATCAGTTATACACAAACCAGGCAAGGATCCGCTAGATTGTAAAAGTTATAGGCCAATCTCACTAATCAATACCGATATAAAAATATACGCTAAATTACTGGCCAATAGATTAAGTCTAATCCTACCCAGACTAATACACCCAGATCAAGTCGGTTTCGTTAACGGGAGGCAGGCAGCGGATAACACCCGACGATTCATTGACCTGCTGGAATTGGCAAACAAAAATAACGCACAAAGCATATTATTAAGTCTGGACTCGGAAAAAGCTTTTGATAGGATAGACTGGCCTTACTTAAAAGAGACGCTTGCGGCATTCGGCTTCGGGGATCGGGTGAGTAGAGCGATTATGTCGCTATACTCAGGCCCATAGGCCAGGGTCATACATCAGGGCTTTCCCTCGGCCCCGTTTCAAATTCAAAGCGGCACGAGACAGGGGTGCCCGTTATCTCCCCTCCTGTTTGCTCTATGTATCGAACCTCTGGCGGCACGTATTCGAGACAGTCCGATATCTCAGGGTTAAACGCTTACTCACAACCACATAAAGCGGCCCTGTACGCAGACGATATCCTATTGATCATCTCAAAACTCCTCACATCATTACCTAAACTATTCGATCTACTAGACAAATTTTCTAAGGTCTCAGGGTTCAAAATAAACCAATCTAAGTCTGAAGCTCTGAATATCAATCTCCCTAGACATACAGAGAAACAATTGAAACTACATTTCAAATTTAACTGGCAAAAGAACTATATAAAATACCTGGGGATCCACATCACCAAAGATGCAAAAAGCATCTATAATGCAAATTATCCCAACTTAATTCGGACTCTAAAACAAGACCTCATCAGATGGTCTTCCAAGAAGATATCTTGGATTGGAAGGATACACAGCGTTAAAATGAATTTACTCCCCCGTATCCTTTACCTGTTCCAGACATTACCTGTGCCACACAAACTGAAGGACATACTCTCACTTCAGTCTGAAATCTCTAACTTTATCTGGGGAGGGAAAATAGTCAATAAATTAAATATGAAAAGACCTACCTTAGCGGGTGGCTTAGCGGTACCCTGCCTGTTATCATACTATAAAGCGGCTCAATTAAGTCATATTATACAAAGGCATTCTGACCCTAAACTAAAAAGATGAGTGGAGCTCGAGAGTGCTGCCTGCGCCCCATTAGAGCTTAACAACCTGATTTGGCTACCTAAAACTGCAAGAAAATTGGCTATGCTACCGCTTACCTCAATGACCAACTCCATATCGGTCTGGGAAGGAACTAGATTAAAAAACTCGCTTACCTCAGGAAGTTCGCTGATGTCGCCCATCTGGAACAACCCCAGCTTTGCGCCCGGCCTTATTGGTAACAATCACTCAATTTGGAAACTAAAAGGATATAACAGACTCAAAGACCTGTAGGGCTATAATCTAAAAATCAAATCATTCTATTATATCAGACTAGAAAAAGACACCCCCCACGTAGAATTCTATAAATACCTCCAGCTTAGAGCATTTTATAATAAATCCAAGTCGTACCCCCCCCCCCTGACAAATTTTGAAAAGCTCTGTCGGACAGAAACCGATACTAAGGGACTTATATCTACGATATATGGAGAGGTAATCGAGTCGGTAGCATCAAAACAGCAAATACCATCCTTCCGTAATCAATGGGAAATAGACCTAGGGAGACCCTAGAGGATGAAGAATGGAACATCATATTCTTGGCTACCGCCAAAAGTTCTATATGCACCACACTGAAGGAGAACGCATATAAAGTTCTTATGAGATGGTACCTCACCCCACTCAAATTATCGAAATTCATACCAGGGTCCTCCCCACTGTGTCCTAAACAATGTGGAAGAACAGCCAACCTGTTACATATGCTGTGGTCCTGCCCGCGGACCTCCTTAGTTTGGGAACAAATCAGGAATTGGATCCAGAGGATTTTTGACCTCTCTATTCCCCCAGACCCATGGCTGTTTCTATTAAACAGACCCTTAAAAGGCCTGTCAAAGTCGCATAATAAACTCATTGCACATTTCACAATAGCCACGCGGTGTGAGATCGCAGCATTGTGGAAACGCCCCGAAATTCCAATTATCCCAATTATAAGATTCGGAATCGTATTTGGTTTATATGCCAGATGGAAAAGTAAACGAGCTTAGTTAATGACACTGGCGATAATTATCTAAAAGTTTGGGCTGATTGGCTAGCTCAGACAGACATCCCCAGGGTAGAGCATAACACAATTTGGCTTTAATAGTAATAGATGCGCTCTCCTACAGAGAGGTGAAGCCCTTGCCCGCAATAAATACCTCACACACCATGAGATCGCTCATCTATACCTTACTTCGGCTTCTGCGGCTAATCGGCGGTACTAAGGACGTCTCAACAGCCCTCAGCGGCCGTTCCATCCACTCCCTCCGATCTCCCATTCCTATCCTACATCACTTCCCACCTCCCTCCCCCCTCCCGCCTTTTTTTTTGTTCATCTTTCCTATTTATTATTGTTATTATTATCCCCCAACCCCTCACAATAAGAGTGACTATCCTCACCCGCACGGTTAAGTAGGGCTCGAAAAACCGTGCGTGTCTGTTATGCGTCAATTAATGTTTACTATATGCTAATTTGAACAATGTTTGTCTGAATGGTTTCTTATGTATAACAAGCATGTATTCACCAATAAAATACAAGTTATAAAAAAAAAAAATCATTTGTGGTTGGAAAAGTCCAAAGAATCCTCAAACTAATAATAAGTGAATATATCACATTTATTGAGCCAATTGGTCATCATGCAAACTGTATTAATGTCTGGTGTCTCCTGCATCACATGTGAATTTTTAGTCTTATGCTTTTTACACTTTTCTTATGAAAAACTCTCTAACATCAGTCCAGGGCTAGTGGCTTAAGCATACTCGAATCTGGAAAAGCATGTGCATCTTATTTTTATATTTAATCTAAATCTACATTTAAATGATGTTGGGAATGGGTCTAGGGTTGCCAGGTGTCTAGTAATGAACCTGACTGTCCTGTATTTGGACACTCCGTCCAGTAAAAAGGTGGAGAATCACCTCTCTGGACAGTGACATAACCGACTTGGGGGGCCACAGGATTTCCCAGAGGAGTGCTCTTGCTAGGGGGCTGAGCAGCTTTCTACATCCTGATTTTCGGTTGCCGGATAATGCAACCAATCAGAAGGAGGTGTCAAGAGCTTGGGGGTGGGGTCAAGGAGAGGCATAAATAGCATGGGCTGTCCGAGAGGCATAAATAGCATGGGCTGTCCGAGAGGCATAAATAGCATGGGCTGTCCTGTTGATTGTGTATTTTCTGTTCCTGTCCTGTGTATATTTATTCAGTTTGGTCCTGTGAAGAAGCGTGGAGGAGGGGGGGGGGGAGAGCGGAAGAGAGGAAGGGGGGAGAGAGGAGGAGAGTGGGAGAGAATGGAATAATGGAGAAGGGAGGGGGTGAGGAAGGAAGAGGGGAAGGGGTGAGAGGATGAGGGGAGAGATGATGAGGGGAATAGGGGAAGAGAGAGGGTGAGGGGAATAGGGGAAGAGAGAGGATGAGGAGAGGGGTGAGAGAGGATGAGGGGAGTGTGAGAGAGATGAGGGGAGAGGTCTAAGAGAGGATGAGGGGAGGGGGAGAGAGGATGAGGTGAGGGGAGAAAGGATGAAGGGAATAGGAGAAGAGAGAGGATGAGGGGAGGGGATGAGAGAGGATGAGGAGAAGGGAAGAAAGACAATTAGGGGAGGGGAGGTGAAAGAAGATGAGGAAAGGGGTCAGAGGACGAAGAGGGGTGCAACAATCTTAGAATTTGTGGGAGAGGTGCATTAAAATCAGTATTGCTCGCCATGGGTCTATATGACTGTTACGTAATTTTTCAAAATTTCACTCCAAGTATTCACCAATTAACACTTTTTCATATTCAGTTTTGTAAAAAATATTTTTTTACGAAATAGAATATGAAATGGTGCAAATTGATGAACATTGGTGCATACTACATCAGTACATTTATAAATCACATACCTCCCCAGCAGAATTTTCAAGCATGTCTCGCCTTTCACTATTGTATCCAGTATTTTTGGAGAAGCGACCTGGCAACCCTACCAGGGTCGTCAACAGCTTTCCAGAGCCCAGGAGTAGAGTTTCCACCTAAGCCCCCTTTGTCTACGTTCCTGCAGGTTGCCCCTCTCTTTCTTTTACACTCCTCCCTCTCTCTTTCCCCTTTCTCCCTCGCTCTTCCTTTCTCTATCTCAGGGGTGCGCAAACTGGGGGGCACGGTGGTTGCAGAGGCCCAGCGATCTTCCCCACAGCATTTAAATGAAATTTCGGGAGATCGCTTGAGGCCTCTGCAACTTCAACTTACCAAAATTAAGACAGTTGTGTTGATGCGTCTCCATGGCAATGCGGCATCCAATGATGCCGTGGGGTATACATGACTCGCGGCGACATTTGACGCTGGCAACAGAGGTCAGGGGGGCGGGAGCACTGGGAGCAGCAAGCATGGGGAGCGCAGCTGCAAAGTGTGAGCACCCCTCCTCTATCTCATTCTCCCTCCTCTCTCTCACTCCCCCTCTCTCTGTCTCTCTTCCTCCTATGTCCCTTCCTTCTATCTCTCACTCCTTTCTTTCTCTCTCTCTCACTCTCACACCCTATCTCTATCACTCTATTTCACTCTTCCCACTTACTCACCTCTCTCCTGCCCCTCTCTCACCCCCCCCCTGCATTTCTCCCCCTGCTCACTCCTGCATTTCTGCCACCCTCACCCACCATGAATTTCTCCAATCCCCAAAAGTTTTACTTGGGGGATGTCTCTGGTCAGGAAGGGTCCGCGGCAGAAGATAACTGGGGCCCCGCATCCAGATGCAGATGTTGTCAGGAACCTCTGGCATAAAAAGACTGGGAGAGGGGTGGATAGAGGAGCAGCTGAGGAGAGCTGGGGCCCTGCAGCGCCCAGAGGCCATGGCGGCCTTATACAGAAGTTGCGCCCAATGTTTGGGCAGGTCAAAGATCAAGCATCAGCCAGCTGACCAGGCCAAAAGCGCTTCCAGGCCTGGGACACTTGCCTGGCTCTCACCTCCTGTCGGCAGCCCTGAGTTTCCCTCAAACATGTACATTTAAAACTGCGGCATCTCAGAATTACATGTATACATATTTTGCCTTTTGACATGATTTTTCTCACTCTCCTAATATAAAAAAAATCACCTTGTGTAATAAATCTGTCCATTGGTGATGTTCCCTGTAAGATCAAATTTAACTATGTATAACTTTGTCAACTATCCATACTATGTGACCACCAACTACAGTACACAATGCAGGTAGGTATAGGCCCCTTCAATAATAAGGAAGCCTTATAGGTCTGTAACCTAAAATACAATACATTATACTATATAGGCTAGGATGATCCCAACCTACACAGAACAGGTAGGTATAGCCCACTTCTATAATAGGAAAGTCTTCTAGGAACGTCAGTAACGTGTATATATACACAACCCCAAAAGATCCTTTAACGTACAAACAAAGAATCGGTAGAGGCCCCTCCATGCAAATGGTAGCCTTGTAGAGTCTATTATGACAAAAAATGATGCTCCATTTAAAATTCTCCACTTGATTACTACTAATTGATTGAAATATATCTCACTCTCAGTACACCATTGCTCTAACTATGTACAGCAGATTCAATTATTTATACTAATTATATTAACTTCAAATTGGCTGAATATCATTTATATCTAATACAGTACCTTTAGTTTATTCACATTATTTGATTTTTATGTCTTGTGGGATACACTGTATATATTAAACACACACCACTGAGTACCACCGTATATACAGTTAAATTATACTGCAACAATATATGCACTAGAGAGTAATACAATATGTGATAAACTAATATCTTGTGTATATTTAATGTATATTTAAATTAATCTGAACATACAAATATATTTATTACACATTAACTGTTTTAAATAAATTATTATTTTATTAAGTCTACAAACAAATGTGTTGTTATTGCATGCAAAGACTGAGGTGGTGGGGGGACACCGACACAGGAAGGGTATATATATATACTGTATATATATGTTAACACTGTCCATGTATATTATAATCACTGTACCTGACAAAGGGACTTCACCAAAATGTTGTGCTTTTTCTTTCTCTGTCAAATAAAAAACATTTTAAAATGTCCTCAAGACTCCATTGATCTGATTGATGTGTGGGACATATTACTATTCTATACTTATCTACCAGGATGAAAAGGATTGTCATCTCTTCTGTAAGCACCAACAGTGGGACGTCATTTTAAAGAACTGTGTGCATCACTACCGCTATTTTTAAACAACATACTGTATCAAATTTACAGTGCATTGCAATGTACATTGATACAAACATTAAAAAATGATTTGGTGTCAATTTAATGTCAAATATTGCATCTTGAAGCTTGATGTATAGTTGTCAATAGGGAAAATTCACCAAGCGCTGAAAAGGAGTATTAGAGCTTGGTCCCATGTTAATAGCTATTCAAGTCAATCCCAGACTATGTATCAAAGTAAAATGGTGTAATTCTGGGATAAAAAAAAATCTGCACCATATATATCTCAAGAAAAAAACTCCTTCAAAGCAATAGTTTTTTTTTTATTATTTCTACAAATGGAGTATATTTTTTCCCACCAGCTGAATTCCAACACTTTTCCTTTGACATATGGACCCCATCATACCTTTAGTGATTTCATTACATTAAATTTGTGAATTCTAAAAACACTGTTCCAACATTGTTTATGAAATAGATGAGATTGAAGGAAAACAAATAAGGACGTTGGAAGTTTCTGTTAATTTGTTATGTGTAGACGACCCAAATATAAAAATATTCAGCAGTCCATGCACAATTTTTTTTTAAATTAGAAACAACTGTTGTTGCTACAAATCATTTTGAACCGCCACAGTGATCAACAATATTCTCAACAAATTTTAAGACAGTGATTCCTTTAAAGGCTATGGAAACACCTGGTGATTGCAAGACAACCTCACTGAACTGTTTGTGAATGAGTAAAGTGAAATAAGGTGAGAGGTTTGAGTTCCAAACCTGGCCAAGGGCTACATCAAAATCTACCTAGGAACCCAAGTCTTCTGGAGCAGGACTCTGGATACTAGATTAATTTGGTATTGTATCAATAAGAGCGACATTACTGTGAGAATTTCTTTTGAGCGCTACAGTTGTGTTTATATTATATTGTATCAAAATCTACCTGACATGTTAGCATCATGCAATATTAAGCCAAGGAAAAGAGAATCTCAAAATTGCTTGTGTTGAAATGTTGCTTGGCAATACGTATGTCTCCCACAAATGCCATTGTAACTGAGGTACTACATTTCAAAATACTGTATCATATTGCTTTTCTAATCAGTATATATACACACTATATTTTTTATTTCCTAAGGAGAATAAAGAAAATATATGAAGATATTTGATTGAGCAGACAACCTTCATAATACAGTATTAATAAAAAAAAATACACATCTACCCTTTTTTAAATCTGTATGGGAATTTATTTTCAGGAGAAATTAAGGGAGAGAGGTATAACCTGTTCACACACAACCACACACCCATGGAGAAGTGGTTTAAGATTTAAGAATTGGGATTAGATTTGAGAATTCTCATTATGAAGCTCACATATTGCGGACTATGCTTAAAAGAATAACTGTCTCACTTGCTTGGTTTGTTACAGTATAGGTCAACCTTATGCTCGTTCATTCTGTACATTTGACAAGAAACAACTTCATTTAGGATTTTGTGGAGGTTACTTTTGTATATTTCTAGTACAACATTTAAAATTAAGGTAGATTGAATAAAGTCCAAGTTTATGAGATTGTTATGAAAGAAGTCTAGAGTACTTGCATCGGATAAATGAGAAACTATACAGTGCACTCAAATTTGCATAACTACATATTTGGGTAAGGACGGGCACTTTCACGGGTGTTTTGATCTTTGATTCTAAAAGAAAGTTGTTTTTAGGTTTTGCCGAAACTCATCTGGTTTCGGATTTGTAAAAAAACAAAGTTAACAGGAAATTCAATTCTTTGTGCATAACTTTGCCTAGTTTGTAAAAAAAAAATGTTTGCTTTTATGCTTATGTTTGGAAACTTTTGGGTTCACCCAGCTAATCTACAAATAAAATGAATTGGAGAATGTGCCTTTCGGGGGTTTTGGCTCGTACTGTATGCTGCTTGGATTTGAAAATATGTTCAGGACTTCAACAAGAACATTCAACCAAATGGCCAAATAGTAACTGTTTACAAAAAAAGTGTTTGAAAATGAAAAAAAAAAAGTTCATTTGTTTATAATATCCTTAATATTGATTTAGATCTCTCTTAGTTTCCTTTTATTATATATTGTTTATTCGTCACTCATTTGTGGAATTTGTCATTAGTGCATTTGGGAAGTTTAGCAGCAGTGGCTTAGCTTCTTGTTTAAATAATTTGTCTTCAGTGTGTAGCTGACATATTTCTCAATTGCTGATTATTTAATCATAGTTTGCTAATATCCTGTTTGGGAAAGTTGACCTGAGTGGCGTACTGTATGTTAGTTAAGTCCCTTTTGTACCATGTGACGTTAGTGGCTTGGTGCATTCTCACTGAAGCAATGGCAGTGATACAGTATGTTCAATGTGCTAAGTGTCCGTTATTGGTATCTTGAGAGATAAAACAAAGATAGTAGATATATGTTTTAAAATCATCTTATACATTTTTGTCAACAGTGTAAATTGAAATTCAAAATCATCTGCCTTTTTTCCATAATTTACCTTCTTCTCTGTTGCCACTTTCCTATTTGGTTGTTCATTTTATTTTTAATATGATATCGGTCACCAAGATTGAACCTTGTGCACATATCATTGCCATTTGGTTGTAAACGGGATTGTACCCAAGTCATTTTGGATAATATGAATTTAATGCGTTTGTTTGCCCATTTATTTTTTTTAGGATTTGTTACCATCCAAATATGATTTAGGAGAAATCCCACTCCATTTTCTGTTCACTTCTCAAGGTATCAGGAATTCTGGTAAAATGCCACGATATGTGTAATTATTAATATTATTATGTGTCAAATATTAGATACTAATATTTTGTTGATATTATGTCAATGTATTAATGCAGAGGAAAGTCAGATGTCCTATTCATTTAATATCACTGACAGTTCTGATATTTTGTTATATGAATTAATCTTGAATAGAACCAGTTAGTGAGGCAACAATGTAACAGTAACAGCTAATGTCTTCATATTTTTTGTAGACAATGCAATTGTTAAGATCTGTTCAATTTTGTTTATAAACTAATCTCAACTGAATTGTTATTTTTTTTAGATTCTATTAAACACCATCTGTATATGAAATGGTATGTCCATACTTACATTATTTTTTAAAAGGTGCTGCAAGTGAAACAGAAAGATCTGATTATAAATACCATTAGCCAATAAGGCTCCAGAAATGTAGGGTTAATATCAACTATTTCCACGTTCAGGGGACTTTTGACGTTTTTTTACATCCAATCTTTCGCCCCCGTCCATCACAAGTACTATAGTGTCTGACATTTTTATAATGTTTTCCTCACTTCAAAGAGTAGATTAACAGAAACTTCCCACAACTGTCGTTGACAATCCAAATGTTATGTTGGTAAAACTGGAATATGTACATCTGTACATAGTAACATGCATCCTTCAATGCCAGATCCCTGCTAGAATTTTTTTTCATAAAAAATGGAATAAAGGATTATAACATTAGCCATGAGCCCTGGGGAATGATCAGCCCATGATCGGTGGTGCTCACTCCCCTTCCCACCTCCCTACTGAGTGGGTATTGGGCTGTGTCAGAGGGAGGGACAGCCCCGGGTATATTACCTGGGGGGGGCTGTACTTCCTCTCTCCTGCCACAGCACTTGAAAGTGTTGCTCACCCTCCCGGTTTTGCACCAATAGTGTCCCGTTGGAGTGTTGTTACGGGTTGTTAATGTGTTGGGAGGGGTTATATGCATGATATATCGCAGTATATTTGCAATGTGCCTTGCTTAATATAAAAAAAAATCTATATTATATAATATTAATAAATACAATAATGTAACTAGTGAAGTGACTTCAGGGTTTTTGGTTCATGTTTTTGTCACAGCTGGCACAGGTTTCGGTGGGTGCCAGACTGAGTCCTTGGGCAGATGGTGGGATAATGCTAATGGTTGTTTCGGGCAGATGGCATAAGACCCGTTTGGTGGTGGCTGAGCCGGGAATCTGTCCAGAAGGGGAGGAGGGTGACAAGCCACGTGGATGTGTGGGTTCAAGACACAGTCAGAAGCAGTCTAGTACTGTCCGGATCACAGGGTTTACACAAGGGTTATAAGTTAGAATTAATTAAAGCTACGGCCATTATAACCCATATACAGTGTGGCATATTTTATGTGTCCGTGTCTCCTATTGGGGGAAGAACGGGGGAGGAAAAGTGGTGCATCCACGGGTCAAGTTATGTAAATGCCGGGTTTATATACATGTACTGTATTTTCTATTGGTGCAAATGATGAAATCATAAGGACAACTATGTAACTGTTCTATACAAACCTATTATGGAAGTGCAGTGGAGATCAAAGACCTGCATCCTACCGATGCAGACTTGCTTTCAGTGCATTGTACAAATCTGAGGCCCATATGCACTATACTTTGTTAGGCTATTTAACCTAAAGATAACCTAACTTAATGTTAGCTTAATCGTAACAAATATCCACTAAAGCGAATACCATAATGTTAACCCAGTGTTAGTCCTTCAAATAACGTACGGTTAAATTATTCTGGCCATTGTGCTAATGATGCGCAAAAAAGGCACTTCTCTTAACATCCTACAGTATATCCATTAAAGACCATTCATATTAGCGTATACAGTATAACTCTCCAAATATACCTTTATACTATATGTGGAGAGATACCTGTGCACAGAAAGGAACACACAAACTTGGGATATATACTCATTTAAGTCATTTGAATATACTTTGCATATCCATACCCTCATTCTCTCCCTCTCTCTTTCTCTCCAGTAAAACCCACATTTCAGAGTCTGGATGGGAGTAATGTCACCTTTAGTTAAGACAGGGGTTACGTGAGCCATGTTATTTGAAGCTAACGCAAGGAAATGCTAAAATAAACAAATGTTAAGTTTTTGCTAATGAGTTTATACAATGGCCTTTGTTTTTGCATACCATTACATTTGTGGATATGCATTAAACTTATGGAAAATAACGTCTGTTATAATTTTAGGTAACCGGACATTATTTGCTCTGATTAAATGGAGTTCAGTGCATCTGGGCCTTATTCTTTGTCAGTAGCAATACCATTTACCATGTATACATCAGAGATAGCAAGACTAACGATCTATAGTGATGTAAAGCTTACCACTTGCCATCCAGCCAAAATGTATGGACTGCACAGTCATAAAGGCACTTGTTAGGACAACCCTACAAAAGCCAAAAGCATATGATTGCATCCCCATAATTTAAGCAATAATTACAAATGTGGGAAAAGGTTTTTCTGCAAGCTGTGTGAAACTTTGACATTATTCACACATACTGTATAATTTCTAAATAGTGACAAGCAGATGAAATTCATGAATGAAGAAAGAATGTTTTAATTTTCACTGCTTCACTATGATAGTTGGTAGGTTGCTGACACAGAAATTACAAAAACAGGACAACTTATATTGTGTTGCGTGTGGAAAATCTTTGTAACTGGCATTTCCATTGTCTATCAATTAGGACAATCTTAGAAAGCCAGGGTTCCTTTGTATTTGTCAGGCTTGTTTTGTACCCTTTAAAGGTTATTAAAGCAATAACATGATACTAGAGCATGCTGTCTATTGTCAAAAACCACTAGATTACAGCCACATAGTGTAATGGTAAAAACAATTATCTGGAGAGTTTAAATGATTGGTAGATAGAATAAATAGAGAAATGCACCTTATCTTGTTGTAGAATTTATTATTGTGGATACTCTGCAGTCTCTTCATGTATAAATGTATTGATAGTTTTATTCAGTGCTTGAGGTGGGATGTTGCTTTGGGTGGTATGTATTATATTTATTAGTTTGCAAACATAAAACTTCAGTGTTTTAGAGTATAACATTACTTGTATAAAAATATCTTCTTTAATTGCATAGCATTTTAAAATTGAGCTCCCTCTTGTTTATCAGGCTTATGCTTACCTTGAATAAAGTGCAGTGAAAAATTAGTAACAAAGCGCTAATTACGTAAATTATAAATGTGATGAATACTTAATAGTAATTAAATTCCAATAGTCCTTGAAGTCCAAAGGCTGCTTAACCGGTCTAGCTGGTTCTCTCCAAAACCAGAACAGAATTGGATGCAAAAAATACCTACAGTATATGGTGTCAAGGATGACAATCCAAAAAATAATATAAAAGTAAATTATATATAAAGTATTATTTTTTGGATTGTCACCCTTTGTGCCATATAGGTCTTTTTGCATCCTACCTTGAATAAAGCCCTATCACACAACTTTCGTTTTGGGTTTAGCCTAATTTTATATAGCAACAAGTCATCTACCTATTCTGGACAGACATAAAACATTTCAGATTCAAAAGTATTTGAAAAACAAGAACACATTTCAGTACCGTAGTTGCTTATCAGAGTTACTGTATTTTTCTATATCAGACAGTAAATGAAGGAAACCCTGGAACAATTTTCACAAGGGCAACATATCTGTGGGTCTGAATGATCAAAGCGAGGCCAAAAAAGGAGTGCGTTTTAAAGGAGTTAAATTATAGATTAGACATGGTTGACAAAGTTAAGACGATGGGACTGAGCTAGAACATGGCTAGAGTACTACAGTAATTAAAGTGAAATATTCTAGTACCAAGATCAGAGAAGATAGGAACACTTCAATGATTTGGAAGAGGCCCTGCTACTGCTCGGTGACAGGGCATGATGGTGTGGTGGTGTACAAGTTCTTATGAAGCTTAGCATATACTTGGTGCTGGCGATGTCCTTTTAATGTATACAGTATAAAATGATGGCCACAATTGCACACAACTGTTGTTTTGTGTGTAGGTGTGAAAGAGGGGAAAGTATGTAGTGTGATAATGCCACATAGCAAAGAGGCACTTAAATAATCCTCCAGTAATTTATTTTAGTTGTGACATACCAACAAATCAATAATTGTGTACTATTGCAACTCAGAGAGAACTTTATTGAAGGAGTAGAGTGTGGGTTACTTTTCCTTTGACTCCCTCTTGAACAGGACTGCAGACAGATTTCCTGGGGCCCAACCCCGCCCAACATCCCGCCCCCCAGTCAGCTGTCATGCGCACCACCCCCCATTTCATACCTCGTGAGCCCCCTCTAATTTGTCTCCCCTCCATCTCACTCCCTCTCTTCATCACTCACTCATCCCCTCTGCCCCCCAGCATCAATTACCTCACTTTCACTCCATCCCTCCCCCCACCTCGCATGTATTTCTCTCCCCTCCATCCCACTCTTACTCCCTCCCTTCCTCACTCACTCCTTCCTACCCCTCTCTCCTCTCACTTTCCCCCCTCCATCAATTATTCACTCCTTCCTCACACTCATTCCCTCCGCCCTGCCCCTACACACACAATCCCCCCCCCCACAAAATACATACCAAAAAATTCCACCACCCCACCACCCCCAAATACAATAAACCATCCCACCCTCAAAATACATTCAAATACATACTAAAAAATCCCCACCCCACAAAGATATACAACTCACCCACCACCCAAATTCATACAAATCCCCCCACCCAGCCCCAAATACATATAAAAAAGACCTACTCATACACAAATATATATAAAACCCCTACCAAGCCCCAAATATATACTATATACAAAAATACCCAGCCCCAAATGCATATGAAAAAAACACACTCAGCCCCAAATACATATAAAAAAAATACCCAGCCCCAAATACATGTAAAAAAAACCAGCCAGCCCAAATACATATATAAACCCACAACACCAAATACATATATAAAAAAAAGGTCCAAATACATATAAAGAAAAACACCCAGCCTCAAATACATATAAAAAATCCAGCCAGTCCTAAATACATATAAAAAATAACACTCAGCTACAACTACATTTAAAAAAAAACAAATACATACCCTGTAAACCCCCCACCCAGCCCCAAATACATATAAAAAAACTCAGCCCCAAATACAAATAAACCCCCCACCCAGCCCAAATACATACTATATATTAAAAACAACCAGCCTCAAATACATTTAAAAAAACACCCAACCCCAAATACATATTAAAAAAACACTCATCCCCAAATACATATTTAAAATAAACATCAGTCCCAAATACATACTGTATATAAAAAACCCACTCAGCCCCAAATACATATAAAAAAAATCCAGTCCCAAATACATATATAAAAAAACACTTAGCCCCAAAATACATATAAAGAAACATCCAGTCCCAAATACTGTACATATTAAAAAACCACTCTTCCCCAAATACATATTTAAAAAAAACACCCAGTCCCAAATACATATAAAAAACCACACTCATCCCCAAATACAGCCCCAAATACATATAAAACTCCACTCAGCCCCAAATACATATAAAAAAAAACACTCAGCCCCAAATACATATAAAACCCCACCCAGCCTCAAATACATATTTAAAAAAAACACACAGCCCCAAATACATATAAAAAACACCCAATACGATGAGGCGCATGCGCGACGGACAAGGAGATGGCAGCATAGGTTTCTAGCTCCGTGCCGCGCGAAACATAAGATAACATAAAAACACCCAGAAAATAAAGTAATCTACAACAAACAATACAGGCAGCCTGTCTTAACATCCCAGGATGGCACCAAAGAAACCGGTGTCCCAAAAAAAACCGAAACCGGCCGATGCGAGGAACTTCTTTGGCAACGCCAGCACAAGCGGGAGCCGAGAAGAAATGGCGCCAGCTTCAAACCCTAACACGGACAATGAAATGGAAGGTGAGGAAGATTGCACCAGAGACCAAGCACTCTTACCGGTTAGGAGATGTGATTTTGAGAGGTTATATACCGACCTCAAATCACTCCTACAAGCAGATATAAAGGAAGTTAAACGGGAGGTGGGGAAGCTGGGCACCAGGACAGATGATCTAGAAAGAAAGGTGGACCAGACTATTAAAGTAATAAAAAAGACGGACCTGCAGAAGCAAATTGACGAGCTGCGGGAGAGGCAGGAAGATTCGGAGAACAGAGATAGAAGGAATAATCTTCGGATCCGAGGGGTATCAGAGGAGATAGAGGACTGCAATGACTACATCACCCGCTGGATTGAGTCCCTTCTCCCCGATTTAAATAAAGATGCCCTAGCACTGGACAGGTGCCATAGAGCCCTCAGAGCGCGCCCAATACAAAATGACCGACCCCGGGACATTATTATTAGGCTGCATTACTTCACCACAAAAGAAGCCATCTTAAGACACACAAGGCCCCTGACGTCCGTGGAATTTGAGGGGAATAGAATGCTGGTCTTCCAGGATCTGTCCCCAGTCACTCTTCTCAGGCGCCACAACCTGTTCCCCGTTACAAAGGTCCTCCGAGAGCAAAATGTTAGGTACAGATGGACCTTTCCGTTCGGGTTACAAGTAACCAGGAACGGGAGGTCATTCCACATGAAAGACCCCGCAGAGGGCCCGGAGTTCCTAATAAAATTGGGCCTCAGAGATGCCCCGGCATCAGCAGGGGAGGAGCCGGAGGTGCTGGAGCCGGAGTGGAGTGGAGGGCCTGGTTCCCCTCAGACAAAAGGCAAACACCGCTGAAATACAGCTCCGTTGTCTCTATACAAGCGCACGGTTGCGCATACCCAAAGTTATCAAGTTATTAAAACTATACATAGGGCCACTGCCTGGCATCTACCTACCCCCCGGGATTCCCAACCTGGTTGGGGGGGGGGAAAATAACTACAAATAAAACGGCCATTTAACAGCCCAGGTTCACCCAGACCCACATCCGCTCCTGACCTGTCAACCCCAGGTTTCCTCAAAAATCTGCAAGGCAACAGCTGCAGCCCGTGGAACAAATCCGCCCTGGAACAGAGGACGGCCAATCCACAGTGGACAAGATGAAGGCTTAAACCCTGTAAGAAAATCCCTGGGGACTTACCTTCACGCAGCAAAAGATGGCGACGAGGCCGGAGTGTGGTGAGATCCAGCGTGAGGCGCAGAAGGCGGAAGAAATCCAAAGGCGGGAAGAAGAAGCGCGCCCTACCTCCTCGTGGCAGAGCAGCTCCCAAGATGGCGACCGGAAAAGGAAACAGGAAGTCAGCTAGCAGCTCCGAGCGGATGTACAGCGACGGACGCCATCTTGGAGGTGGCAAAAGAGATAGATGACATCAACATACAGAGACAGGAGGAGACTTAAGGACGCTTTGAAACCGCGAGGGTCTCCCAAACAGAACCGGCTCATATCGGAGTACTCTGGGCCATGGACAATGCAAGAAAGGGGAGACAGTTAGCAGATAAGAGGGAAATATGTAGAGATATAGATATAGTGATAGCCGGAGACGGATGAGAGGGTATAAGGGAGGTAAGCTATGGACAGGACAAGGGAATAAGGAAGAGGAGATGAGGGAGAAGGGAAGAGGAAGGTGAAAGTTAATTAGCGTTGGGGGAAGACAGAATGAGGAAGAGGCGGGAAAGACAAGATAATATAGAGGTTTAGATCATAGAGACAGGAGCAAGATATAGATTGCGGAGGCGCAAGGTGAGTAAAGAGGGGGCGGCTGAGGGTCAGGGATGGACAGACACAGGGTGGGGGCAGTAGGCGAATAGGAAAAAGGTAGCACAGTTAGGGCGGATCAGGGTCAAGTGGAGTAGGTCTAGAGTTTGAAGAACAGAGTTAGGGTAATAGAGAGAGAGCAAGGCAGGAGGCGATTTGCCAGGGAGTAAAACAATATTAGATTGTTAGGCAATTTAAGGTTCCGACATTTCAAGTTATACAGTTAAGGGGATATAACCCCATTCAACACCTAGGGTGTAAGAAAAGCGCGGACACGAGGTGGGAACCAGTTGGTCTACCCCGGAGTCAGCATAAGCCTAAATAAGGAGGCGATGGGGGAGGGCCCCCCAGAACCACCTAAAGTCCTTCGGAGAGGGGGAGGGGGGCAGGGTCTCGGACTCACCAGGTCCCCGATCCGAAAGGCAAGGATAGGGCACGCAGGACAGGGAAGTCCTGGTTCCTATGTCCTATATGTAAACGTATATATGTATATGTGTTTTGATTTGAATGTAATTTCCCCTAATGTTTTTCCCCTCTGTTCCACTTTCCCTCCCCACACACCCTATCCACCCAACAAGACGCAGATGAAAAGCTGCGCCGGAAATAAAGATGCTGAAATTGGGATCCGCACACCTGCCAGAGGGCTCAGAATGGCTCAGGAAATCACCGACAGAATCAGGTCACCAATAAAACACTATGAGTAATGAGGTCAGGTGCATATCACATAATGTTAAGGGTTTCAATGGCCCAGCAAAGCGCAAGCTGGCCTTGAGAGACTACAAACGTCTCAGAGCCGATCTCCTTTTTCTCCAGGAGACGCACTTCTCTAGAGACAGTTTTCCAAAGTTCTTGGACAAAGACTTCAGGGTAGTACATCTAGCATCCGCCCAAGTGAAAAAGAGAGGTGTAGCAATAGCCATTCACAATAGATTAGATTTTATAGTTGAGAAGAAATTAGCAGACAAAGATGGCAGATTCTTAATCTTAGTGGGGTCACTACAAGGGAATCCGCTTACGTTAGCGTCGGTCTATGCACCATGTGAAGCCTCAGCGGATTTCTTTTCCCTTTTCTTCCAAAAGCTCCACAGGGAAGCAAAGGGAAAGTTGATAATAGCGGGAGACCTTAACAGGACTCTAAATCACAAGTTAGATCGATGCACACCGACAGAAGCCCCCCCTAAAATGGATATCCAACAAATCACACAAGGGTTAAAAAACTGTCAATTAGTGGACATCTGGCGGGAACAGCATCCCAGAAGTAGAGACTACACCTTTTTCTCCCACCCCCACAACCGATACAGCCGGCTGGACTACTTCCTTGTATCCAATAGATTGGTCCCGGTGGTCTCCCATTCAGGGATCCACGATATTTCATGGTCTGACCACGCACCCATTGAGCTGCGGTGCTCTTTAAATTTACTAGACAGACCTGGAGCAAACTGGAGGCTTAATGAGTTGTTGCTAAAAATCCCAGACATACAGAGAAAGATAGGGGACAGGATTACGGAATTCTTCTCTGAGAACGTCGGGAGTGTCTCGTCCGACACTACCCTATGGGAGGCCCATAAGGCAACTCTCAGAGGCTCCCTCATGTGCCTAGCTGCTAGGCCCAGGAGGGATCAGGAGAAACAGATAAAAGTCCTACAAGACAAGCTGGCGACCCTATCAAAGGCGCATAAAGTATATAGAACCACGGACACCCTGCGGGCATTAGCAGAGACCAAACAGCAATTGAACATCAAGCTAGCCTCCCAGGCAGAAAAGGAAATGAGCTGGTCCAGACGTAGGTACTTTGAGAAGGCGAACAAGCCGGACACCCTATTAGCAAACAAACTAAGAAACAAAATTCCAAATTTCCATATACAAACTATACGCACACAAGGGGGAGACCTTACGTCCAATCCTGAGAGGATCGTAACGGAGTTTAAAAACTACTACGAGACACTGTACGATGGAGGTAAGGTCATACACAATCAAAAGACGAGGGATAATCTCGGGGAATTCTTAAAAGAGGCCAAATTGCCGACACTGAGCAGGGTGGAGAAAGAAGCGTTACAGTCGGACTTCTCTTTAGAAGAGTTAACGGAAGTTGTAAAGTCTCTTAAACCCGCCAAGGCGCCCGGGCCAGATGGCTTCTCCAACTTATACTATAAAAAATACCTGAAAATTTTAGCCCCACACCTACTGAAGCTATTTAACTCTATACTACATGGGGCCTCGTTCCCAGCCCAAATGCTTCAGGCGTCAATCTCCCTGATCCACAAACCTGGAAAGGACCCGGCAGACTGCAAGAGCTACCGGCCCATCTCATTGATTAACACGGATGTCAAAATTTTCTCCAAATTAATAGCTAACAGAGTGGGTATCGTCCTTCCCAGGTTAGTTCACCCAGATCAGGTAGGGTTCATCGGAGGAAGGCAAGCGGCAGACAATACCAGACGAATAATAGATCTGATAGATTTGGCACAAAAACAAAACATCCAGTCAATGGTATTAAGTCTGGACGCTGAAAAAGCCTTCGATAGAATCGATTGGCCCTATTTGAGGAAAACGCTGGGTGCATTCGGCTTTGAGGGACGCCTCTTGGAGGCCATTATGGCACTCTACGAGGGGCCAGCGGCAAGGGTGCGGCATCAGGGTTTCTCCTCTGAGCATTTTCCAATTAAGAGCGGTACCCGACAGGGATGCCCGTTGTCCCCCTTGTTGTTCGCCCTATGCGTGGAACCCTTGGCGGCACATATTAGAAATAACCCGGACATTACGGGACTAACTGTAAAAGGGCAATCACACAAAGTGGCGCTCTACGCTGATGATGTGATCCTGACATTGTCACAACCTCTCACCTCCCTGCCCAGTGTCTTCTCAATCCTGGGGACCTTTAGACAAATTTCTGGGTTCAAAATTAATCAGGCCAAATCGGAAGCCCTCAATATCAATTTGCCCAAACCAGTAGAAAAACTGATTGATCTCAATTTCAATTTTAAATGGCAACCCTCTATGATAAAATATTTAGGGGTGTACATTACAAAAGAATACCAGGCTTTATATAAAGCGAATTATCCCAGGTTGTTTCGGACTCTCCGTGAGGATCTCAAGAGATGGGCGGAGTGCAGTATCTCGTGGATAGGCCGCATTCACAGCGTAAAGATGAATCTCCTGCCACGAGTTCTGTACCTTTTCCAGGCCCTCCCGATCCCCCTGATCAGAGAAGATATCCTCTCGCTGCAGTCCCTGATAACAAAATTTATCTGGAATAAGAAAAACCCACGAATTAACAGAGCAATCTTGAGGAGGCCGACCTTGAGAGGAGGGTTGGGGGTGCCATGTCTGTTCGCCTACTACAAAGCAGCGCAATTGTGCCAGTTAGTGCAATGGCACACCGATCCGAAGCTTCGTAGGTGGGTAGCATTAGAAAAAGAATGTTGCTCACCAATAGAGATTAAGAATCTGATTTGGCTGCCCCAAAAATGTCGGGCCGTTATGCAGACACCTCTACGGACTATGGCTAACTCCTTGAAGGTCTGGGACGCAGTTAAGCTCAAATGCCATCTCACGTCCCTACACTCTCTGATGACTCCCATCTGGGGTAACCCAAACTTTGCTCCAGGGGTGGATAGTGCGATTTTTTCAAAATGGATCCAGGCAGGATATCTCCGTTTAAAGGATCTGGAGGGCAGGTTACACGTAAAAACATTCGATCACATTAAAGAGGAGAAAAATTTACCCAACACAGAATTTTTTAGATACCTCCAGATCAGGGCCTTCTACAACGAAGCCCCAATTCGGCCCCGGAGAACAAATTTTGAGCAGCTCTGTTCAAGAGACACGGACACAAGGGGACTAACATCTAGAATGTACAGGGAAGTGGTATGCCCGAAGACGGACGACCAACCCAAACTTCCATACATGAGACAGTGGGAGGCGGACCTAGGCGAGATATTAGAGGACGAGGACTGGGATAGGATCCTGCAGATGGCAGCCAAAAGTTCCATCTGCACCACATTAAAGGAGAATGCATATAAAGTCCTGATGCGGTGGTATTATACACCCGCTAAATTATCCAAATTTGTCAAAGGCTACTCCCCGCTCTGCCCCAAACAGTGCGGGGAGAGAGCAGACTTATTCCATATGCTGTGGTCTTGTACAAAGGTGATCCCGATTTGGGAGGAAATTAAAGATTGGCTTCAAAGACTGCTAGAAGTGGAGATCCCCTTAGACCCGTGGCTATTCCTATTGGGTAGACGAATCAAGGGGCTATCAAACGCCACACACAAATTAATCGCACACCTGGCCACCGCCACCAGATGCGAGATCGCAGCAGTATGGAAACAAGCAGAGATTCCAATTCTCCCAAAGATCAGAAACAGAATTTGGTTTGTGTGCCGGATGGAACAGTTGACGAGTTTGGTCAATGACACCGGCTCAAATTTTCTAAAAGTCTGGGAGCCTTGGTTGGCACAGACAGACATCCCGGGAATAGATATCACCACCATTTTGCAATGATTACCGACAAATGCATTCTCCGATAATGAAAGGGATCCCTGACAACTTAGAGACCGCAAGCCCAAAGTAGCAGAGGGATTCAGGCCACAAGAGATACAAGGAGTCGGAGAAGTTCGGAGGGGTCACAGTGCGAGCAAAAAGATCAAGGCCACCGGTGCGAGCGGCCTAATTCAATTTAAAGCATAAACACGAAGCCCGTCGGGTAGAGGATCATCGGATCACGCATCGAGCATTCCCACCCCTCACCCCCCCCCCCCCCCTCCCTTCCTCTCCCCTCCCTCCCTCGTCCGGCTCCGTTAGTTAATGGGCGTGTCTCCCCCCCCCCCCTGGTTCGTCCTGTGAGTCTAGTTTGTCACATTTTTGGAAGGTTTATATAAAAAAATGAAGGATTTAAATATGGTGATATATTTGTAGACAATGGATGGTGTTACCATGTAAGATGTATCTCACCCAATAAAACCAAAGTTATAAAAAAAAAAAAAAACACCCAATACATACTGTATATAAAAAAAATTCCCAACCCCAAATACATATATATATATAAAAAATAGCCAGCCCATGTTTACTAAGCAGTCTTCTGACATGACACCTTCCAGTGCAGGAGGACACCTATCAAAATATTGACGTGCATATTGTATTGACCACATAAATAAAACAAAGGATCCTTGTATAAAGTATATGAAAGTGCCTTACAGGCAAAGTTCATAAAACATTTTTGGCTTTCATCTGTGTCAGATGTAAGAGTCTTGCTAAATGAAACAAGTATTGTTTTACAATTTATCCAGATCAGTAGTTAGAGGAATTTACTCTAAGGCCGAGTCCATAGACGGACAGGCCGTGCTGAGGCGTGCGGACGCTCCGCGCTGAGCCCCTGCATCCTCAATGAGGATGCCTTGAGAGGGGGCTCACGCGAGCGTCCGCAGGCGTGCTGACGAGATGGAGGTTTCAGCCGAGCACCAAGCTGATTTTCAGCGCACTGTCGGCTGAAAACCTCCAATCCCAGCACAGCAGTGTCGACGTCACGGCGCCGTGACGTCGGCGCCGTGACTTCGACGTCAGTGCGTCGCGGGCGATTGGCCCAGCGACGTCACTGCCCCGCCTCCAACCACCTCTCCCCGGCTCCGATCGCGCCCGCTGGCTCGCCTGTATGGGCATGAAATCGCCCAGATTTCAGCAGGCGAGCCTCAGCGTCAGCGCGGTTCGGATCGCCTCACCCCTCTTTGGCCCGGGCCTAAGGCAGAAAGTTTTGACACACCAGACATGAAAAGGATTAATCCACAAGCAGAATTCTATACATCTCATAATATTTGAGGCTAGTAATAACCTCTTAATTCATGCTATGACACACTCCCCAAAATTGAAAGCTGATACACATAGGGTAGAGGAGATGGAAATTAATTTAGAGTGTAGACAAACTGGAATTCCATGGCACTATTGGCACAATATACCGCAAAATATAATGCTAGAATGGCTAATGGCATGGCCCACATATTTTCACAAAGCCCAGTTTCATTCATTTAAAGAGAGATCACTCACTCACAAGTAATATTTATTGATTTATAGGGGATTTATCAGTTAGGTAGAAACTATCATTACACATTAATCATTGCCGTTCTTTATTCTACTGCTTTAGTGACTAGAGATATCCAAAAATAGTGCTGAAGTTTGCGCTGCAGGTGCAATTTCAAAGCTTTACATAAATAGTTTGCCAAACATTAAAAGTCAATGTGTAAGGTCTTGTGGCCCTTTATACACTGCCAATTTCCTTAAATTTTGGCAAAAAGTGAAGAAATTTGGGAACAATTGGCAACATTTGGGAAGAATCGTCAAACAAATTGGATAGCGAGTTTTAAGATATTCGCACATCTATAATAATGACCTTTAACTCATGGAAGTTTACAAATGAAACAATTAGGACCATTTTCACTTGAATGGTCATAAGGTGGTTTGGTAGTGCCACTTAGTAAATATTGCCCTTAGTATTTAATGCTAATTCAATTAAGTCATAATGATTATACAGTAGTAAATCAATAGAATATCCATAAATGTTATAATAAAGTTGGTTATTTTGTTATGCCCTGCTATAATAGAGATATAGGAACCTGTCCCAGGTCACATCGTAACACTACCCTCCAACTAAACAAAAAATAACGAATTGCTTAAAATGATACATTTACTGTTTTTTTGATCAATAATGTATGCTTCTCACTTGTTTATGGAAATATTGGCTAAATTAGTAAATATTTGCCAATATTCACTAAAATTCAGCAATATTTGGCAATTCCAACCTCACAATTGTTGTCTTTGCCACCTCTATGCCCAGCTACTGTATGACTGTCCAACATTTGCTACGTTTGCAAACGTTAGTGAAGGTTTTGAATATCCCTACTTAAAAAAGTGCTGTGAGAGAAAGAGAAGAAACTAAATTTTGATTGACCTGGTCCTCAGAGGCAATCAAAGCGGGCAATTGGTTTTTTTAACATACTGTAATATTGATGCAGGGGCTCTTTGGAGCTGAACTCTATTAATTTCAGCTCCGGGGACCCCCTGCTTCTTGAGATCTTAAAAAAAGCTGAGAGATACCTGCACCCCCCTGAGAGGTAAGTATATCTGGAAGCAGGGGGTCCTTGGAGCTGAAATTAATGGGTTCAACTCCAGACACCCCCTGCTTCAATCCTATGTTAACAAAAATGCAAACATTTTCCCGCTTGGATTGCTCCTTTAAAGGTCAAAAGTACATTATTTGATTGATGTCGCAACATGTTTTAACAAGTATTCACTGAACTGGGATGAAATTGGTCACTAGGAACGTCATTGTTAGTAGGTATTACACAATTTGCAAATGGCAGATTCATGGGTCCAATAAAATCACAGATAATGTTGCCTTAATAATTCATTTTTCTTTTGCTGGGGTTGCTAACATTTAAATACTAATAATTCCTATGGTACCAGTTCCAATTCCATTTATAGTAGAACATTATTTGTACTGCATTTTGATTCTTTAGTGATGAGTAATAGCTCAGCAACCTTTAACAATCACGGTAGCACTACTATTTATCCATAGCAATTCCTTATAGAGCAAGAATAAACAGGAAACAGGAAAGTGTATTAAACTTGATGCATCTTGTTCAGAAATGATAACAATTTTTACTAATGTTATTAGTCATTATATGTTTGAGCGCAAGGTTATCCATTGTTTGATCTAAAATATATTAGTCAGATCCATTTTTCCTACTAATTTAGCTTGGGACAAGTTTGAATTGATTTGTAAATGTATTTCAGCTATTCACAGGAACCTAGCAAAACCTTACATTCCAAAGCCACATACAAAGCCAAAATCCAAACTCTTAAGGCTTTTAGAACCAAAATCAAATCCCCAAACATATTTAGAACCAAAACCAGAACTAGCGAAGTGCTCATTGTAGGTGTTTCTCACCATATCTTTTTAAATTATTTAAAGTTTTTCAGATTTAATTTCCTAATTGTTTTTATTATTTGATACTTATTATAAGAATTGGTGATGCTTCATTATGCTATTTTATCATTTTCCTGCTTTTTCTGAGTTTTTTTTTTTTTTTTATAAAGCAAACACACCCTTATTCCGTAGTCAACTGAAAGAAAGTGAATGTATGTATCTTACTTTGTATCATGCAGACAATAAGCCCTGAAAAATCTTTAAAAAGAGACCTGGAATAATGCATGAAGCCAATTTGGACAAAATATACAAAAATTGCATCATTTTCAACTTGCATCTTCTTGCATCCATGTATCAATGTCAATGCTCCAAGTTTTGCACCATTGTATCAGTTTGCACTTTTGGGAAGGAGGGGTAAAGGAGAATTTACATGATGCACTGATTATAATTAGACGTATGAAACCCTCAGCCTCCCGGCCTCGTTTGTTTAAATCTTGTATTTGCATCAAATAAATATGTCAGATCTGATGTAGTGTAAACTTTTCTAACAATTTGCAGGCACAAATGTAAAGAGAAAATAGAGCAATTCGTCAACATGAATTTCCTTTTGCACTCTTTATCTTTATCCACCTTCCCCATAGTTTTGAAAAGTATGTAATCTCCTATATTATTTCAATTAAATGTAGTCTACTGAAAAAAACTAACAGACATATTCATGTCCTGATTTTAATGGAGTGTAAACATACTTGTAGTTTGTAGGTATTGCCCTCTAATTAGTAAATAAAAGTTTTTAAAACAAGGTTACCGGGTGCTTATGGACATATAGTGAAATACATGGACATTTCTCTCTTAATAAAGACTGCAATCACAATTAAACTAGCATATGTATGTACAGTATGTTCTCTCCTTAGTGGGCAAGAAATCAGTCAGATTGAATAAAGAAAGTTGTATTTGTTCTGTGCATCACATTAGTCATTGTGCAGGTATTCACATATTATAAGTAAAAAAGAAAACGTGCATGGAATAAAAGGAGATTTTATGTTCATACAAATGAAGTTGTAAAGATGAGTACAGATATGATAAACTTGACTAAAACACAACATTTTTATTAACAATCTAAAATATAGTAAGTGGGTATTTTTGTATCAAAAATTGTTGCTGTACTCGGAAAGGAAAATATCGTTTATCTACAGTAGCAGCAGAATTTCTACTGCTGAGTTTGCACTTTATATGGGGGATATTCACATATGAATAAAAATAACCAAAATCTTTCAGGAATCCTTCCTGGTCTTGACCCTTATGCATTGTACATCAACATCATTGCAATTTTCTTTAATAGTTGAATTAAATAGTGTTGTTTCCCAGTGCAGTAATATGTTGAACTGATACACAATTGGCCATTTTATTGGCAGAAATGTTCTCATTGTAACAGAGCATTCAACCATATATTGTTTTTAGTGTAATTTGGTCTATGACAAATAGTTCTTGTTCTGAATAAATAATGATGATCTACATCTTGATATTAGTTATGAACTAACAGCAACAACAAAATGTAATTTACAAATGTCCTTCAACAAAGTGAAGTTGAACATACAGTATCGATGAACATAAGAAGTTAATTTATCACAGTATCCCAGCTGCAGGATTAGGACATAGATCCCTGAAGAAGCCAACAAACAGTGCAGGTGAAATGCATTGGATTGTATCGTTTTACAGCAGTTTATCCACACTGAGGACTGGCACCTTGGAGACTTTGAGCTCTGGAGATCCCTCATACGGATATTGAGGAGAGGCAGGTAATGTCATAGCCGAGGAAAAGCACAAGGTCCAGGCACTCGGTCTAACAAAAAAGGTAATTTAATACAGCAAGAAATCTAACATTTCGACTGCAATAGCAGTCTTTATCAATTTGAGAGCTGACAACAAAAACACCACAATGCTTAATATGCCCTCCCACTTACCTAACTAAGTCTCCACAGGTGAGGACAGGGGCAAAAGTCAAAGTAGGCCTGACGTCACCACCGCAACTGAAAACTGCGCATGCGCGGTAAAACCCACAAGGACTATGGGACCGTCGACATAGTAAGGGCAATTCAGTGAGGGCAGCATGTCATGTCACTACAGGCCCCCTAGCCACTCCTCCTATGCTACGATAGCAGGCCAGCCTATCCTCACGTCCGTGACTGTCCAACAGTGTTGGCAGATGAAGCCGACGAGGGGAAATGTCACTAATCAAGCAGAGGTCTGCGCATGTGCCGAGTAGGCCCCAATAACGGAGAGTCCCGCGCATGTGCGAAACCCTCCACATGCGTAACTTGAAAACATTTAAACCCCTCTAAAGGCTAAAAAATCTACCTAATGCCCAAACATGTCATCAGAAGAAAGGAAGATTAAGCCTGCGACCACAGCATGTGCCAATGACTCAGAAAAGGCAGACAAAACCCACTGAATAATAATGAAAAAAAGAACCAAATTCCAGCACCCTGGTATCATAAATAAAGGGTAAATAACCCTAAGACCAATATACACAACATATAAAAACCAATGGTGTTTAAACAGTACAGTGCAACCTATAAACATGATACACAATAAAGAACCCAAAAGACAAAGACAGACAACAAGGACATACAGACATAAAACACACATGGACAAAAAAGACATCATAAGCAAGCTCTAAAAAGGCACATATAAAGCAATGAATTCTCCTCACTAGAGATAATTATATAAATAATCAATAGACACAACAGGATATCCCTAGGTGAAGGTCCATCATAAAAATGCAAAATCACCACCTGTCAATGAAACATTTAAGGTTTAGTGGTTTGTTGAGACCACCTTCCGTATACATCCTAAGATAAATATCCAAAAAGCTTCCCTTCTGAGGAGTGCAGTATCTCTATCCATAGCCCCTTTCGTGGGGGCACAACTTCAATACCCATGACCCTTAGTGACGCTATAGGATGCCTATGCTGCACACAATGTTGTACCAGTGCTGTGGGGTCAGTACCCTTCCTAATGACACTTTTATGCTCGATAAACCTTTGTTTTAACATTCTGGTTGTCTTGCCAACATAGAGCAACCCACATGGACATCTCAGAAAATATACCACATGGGTAGTTTAATTTTAACTATGTTGCCAGTAAAAGGATGATGAAAACATCCCCCGGACACAGACTGTGGCATATGGAACAATTACAGCATCTAAAGTTACCTGGTTTACCCATACTCAGAAAGTTGGTATTCTGATAAAAAAAAAATTATCATCAGATTTAATAAGTGTGTCTGAGATATTCCTCCCACGTCTGTAAGCAAGCATAGGGGGTTCACGACACACCTCTGATAAAATTTGATCATGCTGCAATATATGCCAGTGTTTCATAATGGTGGAACGTAGGAATTTACTCCTGTGTTGTAAGTGGTGGGGAATATTATCCTACTGTATCTTTCTTATTTCCCATATGATATATGCATAGTCAATCGTAGCAGGGTCAGGGTTGGAGAGGCCAGTGCAATCCATTGACACGCCAGGGTCAGGGCTGGAGACGGTAGGGTAGTCAATGTCCAGGCTGGAGTTTGGCAATGGGAAGTCAGGAGCACACCGCTTCAGGGTAGCAGCTGAAGCGTGGGAATGGCCTCTGCGTGAGGAGCGGGAGCATCCCATGATAAGGTCTCAGCAAGGGGAGAATTCAGGTCTCAGGAGCAAGGCAAGGCTGACACTGGGGATCCAGCTCTTCAGCACAGGAACCAGGAAGTGAACCTCTGCCTGGGGTGAATGCAGCAGGTCACAGGAACAGGGTAAGGCTGGCACGGGGAATCCAGCACTTCAGCACAGGAACCAGATAGCAGACCTCTGCCTTGGGTGAATGCAGCAGGTCTCTGGAACAAGGTAAGACTAGCACTGGGGATCCAGTGCTTCAGAACAGGAACCAAATAACAGACCTCTGCCTGGGGTGAATGCAGCAGGTGTCATGAACAAGGCAAGACTAAGGCAAAGTAGCTTGGGGCAAACACAGTTACAAGTGAATCTTGGGTTATGCTCAGCAATGAGTCAAAGGGAGAGGCCAGTATAAGAAGGGCAGATAGCCAATCCCAAGACAGGGGTGTGTGGGAATTCCTCCAATGCCAGAGCAGAGAGACAGAGCTGCAGTGATTGCAAGCACAGGTGATAGTGCTTGCAAATCCAAGGGAAGGTCTGTTCTGAGAGCTCACCAACTCTGCAAGAGTGAGCTCCAGCCAAAACCAAGAACGGATTCCTTACATTATGGAAGCATTAAAGGTGTACTTTGTTTTTCACACATGGCTTCTCCATTCTGGCTTTATTTTTGTTAAATAAATCATGACACGGTGTAATATGTCATGTGTTGTTGTTCATGTGAGGTTGTATTTACCTAATTTTTAGACCTGCTAAGGAACAGATGATTGTTATTATGTACTGATATGTAAAACCATAGAGCGTGTACTGTCTTTTTCACACCACTGTGTGTGTGTGTATATACACACACATATATATATATATATATATATATAATATTTATATATATACAATATATACATACATATATACACTGTATGTATACATATATATATGTATTGTATACACACATACATACACTGTATACAATATATACATACATACTGTACATACATATATGCATATATATATATATATATATATATATGTACTGTATACACGCATACATACACTGTATATATATATATATATATATATATATATATATATATATATGTAGAGGTATCAGTACCGTGTTAGCCGAGCTTCAATAATCAAAAAATAAATAGATGATACCGTTCTGTGGCTAACGAAATGCTTTTATTTGTGCGAGCTTTCGAGATACACTGATCTCTTCTTCCGGCAATGTTACAATGAATGAAGCAAGGATAACTTAAAAACAGTGTCTCTTGGAATGTTATCTGTGCTGTTCCTTCCCCCGTGTGGATGTGTATTCAGACACAGCGCCAAAACCACCATCCTGGACAAAGTAAGGAAACAAACATATAATCTGACACAGATGGAGAGGAGAGCCATAGAATCGCTAAAGGCCAACCACAACATAACAATCAAACCTGCAGACAAGGGAGGAGCAGTGGTCATAATGAACACCACAGACTACCTGCGGGAAGCACACAGGCAACTCTCTGATTCAAAGTACTACACCCAACTGCAGGAGGATCCAACTAAAAAATACATGCGAGAACTCAACAGGATCATTAAAACACTCCCGATCCGCACAAGAGAACAAATTCTGGACCTGATACCAGCTAACCCAAAACCTGGCACATTCTACATGCTCCCTAAAATTCACAAAGAGGGTAACCCTGGGCGCCCTATTATCTCTGGATCTGGCACACTTACCGAGAATATTTCTGGCTGGGTGGAGGGCATTCTAAAACCACTTGTCAGGAACACACCCAGCTATATCCAGGATACCACCGACCTGCTAAACAAACTGAATGCCATTGGCCCCCTCCCTACAGGAACACTACTAGCAACTAT